>NC_061847.1:18784713-18789713 GCF_019202785.1 Penaeus chinensis | reverse complement strand
TATCTACACATCAGACAACGTGGACATTATTTGTTATATACATAGTGATATAGTTAAATTTAATATATATAATGCACACGACATCCAGAGACAGTTAGTGCAAGTGCACTACATTAAATGTGTTGAATAGGGCCTTGAAAACACCTATGTGCGTTCCTTCTGCCAGGTACGTAAGTGACCTTGGAATTTGACATTGGCAGTCCTGTTCCTGAAGTAGTCACCTATCCAAGCCAAGAGCTTTCCTCTGATTCCCTTCTGGATCAGGCTTTCCTGAATGGCAAGCGGACTTGCCAGTTCAAAAGCCTTCTCCAGGTCAAGGAATACCACCACAGCTGGGCCCTTGCTGATTGTGCTTAAGAGCGTGGCTAAGCTGTGTGCTGTGCCCATGCCCCTTGTGAACCCGTGAAGGTGTTCCTGCGGGGGTCCCGTTTTCCATTGAAGCCGGTTTAGTACCATCCTCTCAGCCGTCTTGGCCAGGCAGCTGAGCAGAGAGATGGGGCGGTACTTCCCCGGCTCCTTTGGTTTTGGGACGGGAACTATGCAGGGCCTTGAAAACACGTAACTTGGTCCTTCTGCACAGGTACCGACATCTCCAAATACTCTTGTTGAGAGATTTCATGACCCCTGCTGCCAGGCCAATCCGTCTACTGACTTCTTGGTCTGACAGCCCAGAGTCGTGAAATGCACTACCGAGGTATATAAAGCTCTTTGTGACTTCAATGTTTTCACCGCAAGCACTTATCGACTGGACAGGGTCTCCTAGCAGGCCCCCAAAATCCTGGATCTTCGTCTTGGTCCAGGAGACCTCTAGCCCCAGGGGCTTTGCTTCATTGCTAAATGCATCAAAAACCGCCACAAGGGTTTCCAGAGATTCAGAGAGTACGGCAACATCATCGGCAAAGTCAAGGTCTGTAACCTTGATATTGCCCAGAGTTGCTCCACAGTGACTTTGGACAGTACCTCTACCCAGTATCCAATCCATGCAAGTGTTGAAAAGTGTTGGTGCAAGAACACAGCCTTGCCTCACACCTGAACTAACAGGGAAGAAGCTCACTTTACAGCACTTTCAGTGCCTGTATACAGGTTTGCTATTAGTCCAATAATCCTTATTGGAATTCCTCTTAGTCTCAGGATCTCCCAGAGAGATTCGCGATGCACTGTGTCAAACGCCTTCTTGAGACTGATGTAGGCTGCGAGCAGCCCACGTCTGAACTCACGACAGCGCTCTATAATGATTCGAAGCGCCAGGATGCGGTCTATTGTGGATGTCAGGGTTCGTTTTAAGGAATCAGAGCGGTCAGGTCAACGGAAACACACCAGAGGAAAACATACACACGTACCGGAGGAGCTGCCTGCCGAGGACATGCCGGAGGAGCTGCCTGCCGAGGACATGCCGGAGGAGCTGCCTGCCGAGGACATGCCGGAGGAGCTGCCTGCCGAGTACATGCCGGAGGAGCTGCCTGCCGAGGACATGCCGGAGGAGCTGCCTGCCGAGTACATGCCGAAGGAGCTGCCTGCCGAGGACATGCCGGAGGAGCTGCCTGCCGAGGACATGCCGGAGGAACAGCTGGTGGGTGCAGGATGTGCGCCCGAACGACCAGCTAGCTTGGGATACCCACCCAAGGACCTGGTGGGTACCGGTCTGCCGGAGAAGCTGCCTGCCGAGGACGTACCGGAGGAGCTGCCTGCAGAAGACGCACCGGAGGAGCAACTGGTGGGTGCGGGATGCGCACCTGAACGACCAGTTGGCGTGGAGGAGCTACCTGTCCAGGACGTGCCAGAGGAGCATCTGTGCAAAGGCACCCTGGAGGAGCTGCCCCCCTGAGGACGCACCGGAGGAGCTGCCTACCGAGGACTCGCCGGAGGGAGCTGCCGTCCGAGGATACCCTGGAGGAGCTGCCGTCCGAGGATACCCTGGAGGAGCTGCCGGCCGAGGAGAAGCCGGAGGAGCTGCCGGGAGTAGAGGGAAAGCTGGAGGAGCGATGGTGCAGCCAGTCTGATAGAAGGCAGAATCGCGATCGCCGGAAGAGTGTGGCTGACGGAAGGGCAGGCCCTGGGGCCACATCACCGCTGGATTGAGGACCTCGGAGCCTCGGTGTAGACATCTCGCAGTTGTGTTTCTCGCAAAATAATCTACATTTCATGGAAGATTATTTTGAAGAGAGAAGGGAGATATGTCACAACTGCGAGATTGCCCTGGACCGTCGGCGGTGTTTACCTCACTCTGGGCGGCGGGCTTAGGCCTCTCGCGATTTGCTCGTTCACCGTGTTGGGGAACGAGGGTATCGGCCTAAACATCGGCGGGACACATAAAAGGAGCACCAGTCAAAAATTCAGTGGTTGTCCCGTGACTTTGACGTGTGTGCTTCCTTCCGCCATGTGACCTCGCCTGCTCCGCTCGATCCTTCTCCTGTCTGTTTTGTAAATATCCTGTGTTTGTTGTGTAAATAGTGCCCTTTAGCATTAAACCTTATGTATGTTTTCCTCTGGTGTGTTTCCGTTGACCTGACCGCTCTGATTCCTTAAAACGAACCCTGACAGTGGACTTACCAGGAGTGAATCCAGATTGCTAAGATGTGCGCGAGTACCTTGCCTGGTACACTGAGTAGTGTAATGCCTCGGTGATTGCTGCAGTCCCACCGATCCCCTTTCCCCTTCCAGAGAGGGATAACCACACCCCTCAGCAGGTCAGGGGGAAAGGTACCAGTCTGCCAGATGGCAGACAGGACTGCATGCAAGCCCCTTGCCATAGGTTCTCCACCAGCCTTTAACAATTCGGCTGGGATGCCACAAACACCTGCTGCTTTACCACTCTTCAGCTTGGAGATCGCCCCCCTGACTTCGGTCAGGGAGGGTGGATCCTCGCTGATGGGTGGATCTGGCAGAGGAGTCTCAACATTACCCGCATCCATGTTAACTGTTGGTGGATCAACCTTATACAACTGCTCAAAATACTCAGCCCAACGCACATTATCTGGCCACTTGCTGAGCGGACTGCAGTTGTCTGTGAGGGGGGCTTGGAGTTCAGCTTTCTCAGAGCTTGGTAGGCAGGACGAAGGTCATTTACAAGGAAATGGCTTTCGACCTCCTCTGCAAGACTACTGATAAACTGTTCCTTCCAGTGTCTCCTTCGAGATGGAATTCTGTCTTGTTCTTGGGCGTTCACCAATGGATTCCTGAGCTGCATCAAGCGTTTCACGCATGAAGGTATCCCACATAAGAACAGGGTCTGTCTGGCCCTCGAGTGCTGTGAGACGACCAGAGATAGCCTCGGCAAACCCCCGGGTACACTCGTCGTCCCTCAATCTGTCCAAATGAAACACCTTAGGGTGTTTATTT
The DNA here is from genome assembly GCF_019202785.1 of Penaeus chinensis. Taxonomy (NCBI): domain Eukaryota; kingdom Metazoa; phylum Arthropoda; class Malacostraca; order Decapoda; family Penaeidae; genus Penaeus; species Penaeus chinensis. Next base: position 18,786,374 of record NC_061847.1, on the reverse strand, counting down.
GGGCGACGGGGGGTTCTAAAGTGGACCCGGAGAGTAGCCACAACAAATCTATGATCAGTTCCACAGAACTCAGCGCTTCGATACACCCTGCAGTTCTGGAGGATCCTCCATCGAGTGCTAACGAGGATGTGGTCGATCTCCTTGACCACTCTGCCAGATGCAAGTTTGGCGTAAAACATCTCTTTCACCCCAAGTTTATATACATATGTAGGTGCGTATACAGCCACAAAAGACATGAAGCCAAATGAAAGCTTCAGTCTCAATACCATGATACGCTTATTGACTGGAGTGACCTCAACTACCAAGGGTTGAAGTCTGCTGGAGATGGCTATGGCTACTCCCTGGTGATGGTGGCCATCGCTGCGGCCCGACCAGTAGTAGGTGTAGCCACCCACACTAATCGTGCCGCTGCCAGGTTTTCTCACCTCCGATAGAGCAGCCACCTCAAGTCTCAGCTATTTCAATTCCCTCGATAGTAGTGGTAACCGATCGTCCTGTCGCAGGGAACGGGTGTTCCAAGCCCCCACCCTGACAGTCTGCCTGAGGTCTAACCTCGGGCAGTCACTCTGGGTGGGCGCCCCCTCTGCCACCCCTACTGACGCCGCCCCATATAGAGGAGGTTGGCTGGCTGCAGGCCCCATGATCCACCTGCAGGACTCCCTGGGGCTTTCCCCCACAAGCATCACGCCAGGCTGGCGGCCGCTGGGACCCAGCTGGGATGGGGGGTAACCCCCCTCCCCACCCGAGTCCCAGCGGTGGGGGGGGGTTTGGTTTGCGAAGTTCTAGCTTCGCCCGGGCCTTCTAGATATGGCCCGGCCTGTGTCAGCTTTTTTACGGCTGTCTCATTGAGTTGTCTGACACTCGGTGCTTACCGTGGCGGCGGGATTGCCAGCAAGCGCTCCTGCCGCCATGGTGTAAGCATTTCGCATAGCCTCTTTACCAGCACGGCGGCTGTTGTGGGCGGTCCATGTCTCAGGAATTGTGTATGGTTACAATTTTCTAGGTAGTGGACTAGTGTGGCGTTCGGCTCGCCGCAGTGCTTGCAGCACCATTCATCGCGTTCGATTGTTGGGATAATCTGCCATGCACAGTGGTAACCTAGGCGCATTCTGTGAAGAATGACTTCGGTACCTCTGTTGCTTACTTCAGAGAGTGCCAGTGGTTCAGAGCCAACCCAGAGGGACCCACAGCCCGCCGTACTTGCTGGGTAGGGGGGACTTTAGCCCTCCTCCCAGCAGCAATAACTATATGGCTTGTTGCCAGTGGTTATCTCGGGGGGACCAACTGGTAAGGCCTGCCTCCCCACAGCCGCCCATTAACCCCAGGGGCCACGGGGGCAGGAGTTAGTACGAAGCCAGGGCGTATCCACACGCCGGTGGGCCATAGCTCCGTACCTTTAGGGCCTCCTGCTGCTCCAAGAGCCTCCACAGTTCAGCCTAGGACCGCAAGGTACCTAGGTTCCATGGGTGGCCACGAGAAGCACTGTAGAAGTCTTGATGATGGAGAGGCTATGAGCTGGCAGGGGAGTCTTATGCATAGCTGCTCCCTTTTTTCGCACCAGGCTAGCCAGCGGTGGCAGCTGCAAGCAAGAAGGCATTCAAAACACTTAACACTAACGAGGCTACCACACCATCGCTTCACATCACCCCGAGCATGAAGCA
>NC_061847.1:18762201-18764701 GCF_019202785.1 Penaeus chinensis | reverse complement strand
TCTATATATCTATTTATCAATCTGTTTATCTACCTAGCTGTCTTTCAAACTATGCATATATACATATATAGTATGGGTGTATTTCAGACTGTATTATCGGATGAGAAATGGACGTTCATAGGAGATGGTGAACAACAAGAATAACAAAGAAATGTAATTAAATGAAAAGAAGAAGAAGAGAAGAGGAGAAAGATTGTGTTTTTTAGTCTTGTAATTAGTTTTATTCTCAGCTTTAACTTGTAATCTAAGAATTAATTGAAATGTTATTTTACCAAGCGTGAGAGAACAATGACATAGGAACAAGGAGAAGAGGTTGGATGCCAAATATATATGTAGGTAGATAAGGAGATAGATGGATGGATAGATGGGTGATTGATGGATGAAATGATGGATGAGTGGGTTGGTGGATAGATGGATGGATGAATGGATGGATGGATGGATGGATGGATAGATGGATAGATGGATGGATGGATGGATGGATGGATGGATGGATGGATAGATGGATGGATGGATGGATGGATGGATGGATGGATGGATGGATGGATGATAGATAGATAGATAGATAGATAGATAGATAGATAGATAGATAGATAGACAGATAGATAGATAGAGATAGAGAGAGGGACAGACAGACAGACAGACAGACAGAGTGTGAGAGAAAGGGGGGTGTAAAAGATAGAGAGAGGATTTGGGTTACACGTTGGCAGATATATGGCAAACAACTGAGTAATCTGCCATAGCATCTTAATCTATTCACAGCGAGAAAATGCATCCAAAAGTAAAAGAAAATGTTATTGTGCAAACAGAAGAAATAACATTAAGGGTTGGTCTGACGCCTGCAGCCAACAAGAGAGCAATCGGCACCAACCTTTGTGACTATTTTGACCTTCTTTTTTTTTTTAATTGCAACTAAACCTCATGCAAGGAAGATAATGCGAGTGAGTAATTACCATGATGCGAAAATAGTTATATATGACTAATCACATTAATGGTGATGATAAGAACATGATTATAAGGAGTAACATTAATTGATATATTTCCCCTTAAACTTAGTGATTCTATGTTCATAAATGTGAGTGTACACAAGCCCTTGTGTGTGTGTGTGTATGTGTATGTGTGTGTCTGTGTGTGTGTGTGTGTGTGTGTGTGTGTGTGTGTGTGTGTGTGTGTGTGTGTGTGTGTGTGTGTGTGTGTGTGTGTGTGTGTGTGTGTGTGTACGTGTGCTTGTGTTGGTACACGACCGCCTGCGCACAGGCTGGCCGAGCGGCTGGGTCCCACTTACCAGGCGGCCACGTTCTCCGGGTAGTCGCACATCATAGTGATGTCGTTGAAGACCTGGCCGAGGCCGCAGGAGGCCTCCTGAGGGGTGAAGCCGTTGTGGCACACGTAGAACTTCTGGCAATCGTCCAGGTTGGGGAAGGCGGGGTGGGGCACGGCCCGGCCCTCGAAGTCAGTGAAGTCCTTGGCGCCGTCGCAGCAGAAATCGTTGATGCATTCTGTGGGCAAGGGGCGTGGCTTAGTGACTGAGTGCCACTGGGAATGTCTTCAGCAGGGCGAAAGGCGTGGCTTATTTTGAGACAGTAGTCCATTGTCTATGAGAGTGCCTTCTGTGGGGATGGAGGCTTGGCTTGATAACTGACTGTGCTTGAAAATGTCATTTGTTAGCAACCAAGGGGCTTTGAGAGTGCCAGCTGTCGTGTCTAACGACTTAGAGGGTGAGAGGCTTTGAGGGCGCCTTCTGGGAGTCGCTAAATGGATGGGGGAAGACAAGTTACTCTGGTACATTTAGCGTTCTCGGGAAGTCTAAAGATATTTAACAAAAATCTACAGGAAAATGACTGAGTGAAACATAGAGCGACCTGACAAAAGTGGTTAAGCCGTCCAATGGTATTTAAAAAAAGGAAAAAATAACTGAGTGAAGTCTAGAGGACTTGACAAAATGGTTTCAAAGTTCAAGAAAAAAAAACAAAAAAACAGCAACATAGAAAGAAAGCCGTTTAAGTAAGATTTCGTGCATCGGGAAGAGGTAAAGAGATCTTGAAGAGTGAGTTTTAGTCTAGGCCTATAATTCCAGGTTTTGATTTGGACACCTCGGTTATAAAATATTTGATTCCTAATTTTTAACTCTAAATCATGTTGCAGTTTTATAGTGATGCCCTATTTGCAACGTCCTAGACTTTAAAGATTATGATACCTTTGTTACTCTCACGTAAAAGGCATGGAGGGAGGCTGCAACACAGAGAGTATTTTCCTTCATGATACCAGTGCAAATTATGAACTAAAGAAAATCATTCAAACATATGAGCTATAATACGCTCACTTCAAAGTAAATATATATACATCAATAGATTTTTATCTTGCCTAGCATTTATGCAATGTGATTCCAACATCATTATTTAAACATGTAAGCATGAGGTGTATAAACTGTCAATGCAGCAGACAATTTTATACATAAAACATTGAGATGAAGTATAATAAAGATATATTTTTTTACATAAAT
>NC_061847.1:18753121-18757101 GCF_019202785.1 Penaeus chinensis | reverse complement strand
ATGGCGTAGATTTTGGCAATTTACTCTACCGCCTTTCTCTCATTTTATCCTGCAGCAAATCCTCGTAATAGTGACTGCTAATGCTTCTAAATTACTTTTTCATTGTCACGCGCATTACATTTTGCACGAAGCATACTCGAAAGACTTTTGAACTTAACCGCTCTTCATGTATCATTGAAAATTTTGCTTTTGTACTGCAATATTATGTCGATTTCTTCACAGTCATTTTCTTCTTCTTAAGAACTTTTTATTCTTCTCCCTATTATCAACATAACATTTTTGTGGGCGATTCATGCGAGTTACGCTTTTCATCAGTCGTTTACATATTTTACTAGCTATTTAATTTTATGTCAGCCATAGAGTTTTATATTGCACCTCAGCATCGTATTGTACGTTGTCTTTAAAAGATTTTGAATAATAGTAACATATTTTTTCTGGTTTTTTTTTGCAGTATATTTGGCATTATGGAAATTAATTTAGATTCATGTGTACGCTACGTAAAAAAATAGATGTGTGCGTGTGTGTGTGTGTGTGTGTGTGTGTGTGTGTGTGTGTGTGTGTGTGTGTGTGTGTGTGTGTGTGTGTGTGTGTGTGTGTGTGTGTGTGTACATATATATATATATATGCATATATATATATGCATATATATATATGCATATATATATATATATATATATATATATATGTATATATATATATGCATATATATATATATTAATATATATACATGCACGCGTAAGCATACATACACACAACAAACCCCAAGAGTGTCCCTCCCCCTCCTCCACTCGCCTCACACGCCACCGCCCAGCGCAGCCGAAAGGCCGCAGTCACAACGCCCACTAACCAGGCGCGCGTTCCAGGTGGTGCGGCCCGTGTCGGCGCTCATCGTGGTCGACGTCCAGAACGACTTCATCTCCGGCTCGCTCGCCCTCATCAACTGCCCCGCCGGCCACCATGGCGAGGAGGTAAGGGGGGAAGGGAGGGGAGAGAGGGAGGGAGAGGGAGAAGGGAGGAGAAGAGGATGGGAGGGAGAGAGGGAGAGGCAGAGGGTGAGGGATGGAGAGGGGGTGAGAGAGAGAGGAGAAGAAGGGGATGAGGGAGAGAGGGAGGAGACGGAGAGGATGGGGGAGAGACTAAGGGATGGAGAGGGAGAAAGATGGAGAGGAGGGAGAGAGGGAGGAGAAGGAGAGTGGGAAAGGGGGTGAGGGAGAAGCTGAGAGAGGGTGGGTAGGAGGGGAAAGAGAGAGATGGAGAGTTAGAGGAAAAGGGAGAGGGAGAGGAGAGAAGGGGATGAGGGAAAGGGAGAGGCTGAGTGAGAGAGATAATAAGAGATGGAGAAAGAGAGGGAGAGTGGAGGAAGAGGAACAGAGATAGGCTGACCGATGGACGGTAAGGGATAGAGTGAAAGGGGGAGACAAGGGAGAGGGAGAGGCTGAGATAAATTAAAAAGTTAGGAAGGGAGAGAGAAGGAGAGGGATGGAATGGGAGGGAGGATAGGAGGGAAAGAGAGGAGGAGGGAGGGAGGGTTGGAAGAAAATGGAATATAATTCATTAATGTTAGTAGTTCATGAACAAGACTGACTGACTAATTGATTTATGCAATGTTCTTTGAAATACACTAATAACTGATATTCATTACACGGCATTTTGATCAACAAACATAAAATACGAGCAATAACAAGCTCTTTCAACCTATACGGCAGTTTAAGAATCTAATAACTGATTGCATACGGTTCAGATATTTCCAGTAAAGATTGAAATCAGTAGAAAAAATATATCCATGTTCAATTCTTCTAAGAATCTAACCAGACTACTCTTCTGTACCAACCTAAATTGCCAACTCGGCCCAGAAACCTTTCTCTGTTACCAAGTCTTTCGCGGCTCTTACACTTACCCGACCCCCTCCCCGCCAGGTCATCCCTCCCATCAACCGCCTCCTGAGTGAAGTGAAGTTCGACATGGTGGTTTACTCCCTGGATTGGCACCCTGAGGACCACGTGTCTTTTATTGATAACGTGAAGGATAGACCGATTCACCACACTAGTGAGGTAAATTTGGATACATTTTGGGGGGTGTTCTTGCTGGTTCAGTTTGTGATCCTTAACAGAGCTGAATATTTACTGGTTACTTGTCTGTAATACCAGTATCATTTTAATTGTTTTATTTACAAGTTCTATATCCCCACGGTCTTTGTCGGCTTTGTGCAGTGTATGTAGAATGGACTGAATATGAAAGAAATGTACGAAGTAAATAGATAAAAAATAGATATAAAGTAGAGGAACGAAGCAGATAAAAAAAAAAATAATAATAATCAATAAAAATTCACTGTTCACCAAATGATAATAATAAATACTAATGCATAAAAATTCGCAGTTCACCAAATTCATAATTAACCAGAATCCTTAGTTACACCTACCTGATTGCTACTTCAGATATCGAGCGAAGAGGCGCAGATGAATGACACTGTAATCTTCGACGTGAACAACGACGGGGTCCCGATGGCGCAGAGGCTGTGGCCGAGACACTGCGTCCAGAAGTCGTGGGGCGCTCAGCTGCACGACGAACTCAAGGTGCGTCGGACTGGGGCGTTGGGGTGCAAGTGATTGATGGCCTGTGTGTGTGTGTGTGTGTGTGTGTGTGTGTGTGTGTGTGTGTGTGTGTGTGTGTGTGTGTGTGTGTGTGTGTGTGTTGGTGAGTTGGGATGGGGGTGAGTGTGTGGGTGAGTATTTTTGTGTGATAATGTGTGACATTATGCGATTGGCGTCTGCAAGTAAATACGCGGACGTAATTCTAATTTCCTCTGCCCTGGAATCCCGCTAACCCTTCCCCCTACCCCCAGATCGTCGAGGACTCCGTGCTCGTGTACAAGGGTACGGATCCCGATACGGACTCCTACAGCGTCTTCTGGGACAACAACAAGAAGAGCCAAACTTCCCTCAACGAAGAACTGCAGAAGAGGAACATTACTGATGTTTACATTTGCGGCATCGCCTATGACGTCTGCGTTGGTGAGTTTGTTATTGATTAGTTTGTTATTTTCTCCTAATTGCTATTGTTTTGGACATTATTATTACGAACGTCCATCAATTTTCCCATTAATTTACTCTAAACTCATACTTTTTGAACGCCTAACAAACCCATCTCCAAACGCAGCACCACCTTTAACCCACACGCCCCTTTCTCCCTGCAGCCGCCACGACCGCGCACGCCATAGAGGAGGGTTACCGCGCCCTGCTCATCGACGACGGCTGCCGCGGGGTTTGCGACGCTGACATCCAGGCCACGAAAGACAGAACCACGGCCAGCAACGGCATCGTCATACATTCGTCGCAGGTGAGTGAAGGAGAAGTGTGAAGCTATGTGGCTGCCTTTTCAAGGTCTATGTAATCACAGCTGGTAACTTTGACAGTTCTCGATGGTGGCAATGACCACGGAAACTTAATGCAATGTGAAGAAATAGGATTTTAAACCACTCTTCACTCTTATTATTTAAGTAGTATAATGTAGTTTAAAATAACTAGAACTGCATCTGTACAAAGTAAATCCTTCACCAAAAACATGGTTCGATAATCTTGGCGCGAACTTGTTTCTATGCTGGCAGGCAATTTGGATAAATATTAGACTCATCTCGGTTACTCAGTTAACAACTCACTGGATCGCACAAACATCTTAACTGATTACATAAACATTTGCTAACTTGATATACATATTAGGAGACACTATATAGGAAAACATTAATAGTAATCTGACTTAGTGAGTATTTAATCTAGTTTAATTCAATTTCTTTTCTCAGGTCAAAAGTTTGGTGAGTGGGAGAGACAGGCCTCCCGTGCTGGCTTACAAACTTGCTCTCGAAATCGCCAAGAAAATGAAGAAGAAATAATAGAACAAGATCCTGGAGAACAGCAAGAAAATCGGGGAAATTAATAATTGAATTGCATGAAAAATATCAATAAAGGGATGAAATATGCTTTATA
>NC_061847.1:18720621-18748121 GCF_019202785.1 Penaeus chinensis | reverse complement strand
TTATCAGTGTTATCAGTAATTAATATCATTAATAGCAATAATAATTAGAAATATGATTGAAAAGGAACGGAAATGAGTGTCATTACACGAGGAAAATAGTTTTTGAAAAAGACCTATCACCTTCATGTCGATTATGTAGTGACGCACGTGAAATAGTGACACTTATAGAATGTCCTAAAATAGCAATGAAAGAGTACACACACATGATAACGTAGCAAAAATCATTCATTGAAAACTGTGTGAGAAATATTTGGGGGTTTGAAAGGGCGGAAAACTGATATATCAACCGGAGAAAATTGCTTGATTCTGACGTCTGCAAAATGTTATGGGATTTTCCTTTACAACCAGATAAGCAAACAATAGATCAAGTATAACTGTGACTGATAAAAAAAAAAAAAAAAAAAAAAAAGCCAGTCCATTGATCTTTCTTGTCCATCTGATACCTGAACCGAAAAGGAAGAAAAGTGTATAAAAATTGAGAGACTTCTTCTTTATGGTTTGCGAAGTTCTAGCTTCGCCCGGGCCATATGGTCCGGCCTTTTTACGGCTGTCTCATTGAGTTGTCTGACACTCGGTGCTTACCGTGGCGGCGGGATTGCCAGCAGGCGCTCCTGCCGCCATGGTGTAAGCATTTCGCAGAGCCTCTTTACGGCGGCTGTTGTGGGCGGTCCCTGTCTCAGGAATTGTGTATGGTCACAACTTTCTAGGTAGTGGACTAGTGTGGCGTTCGGCTCGCCGCAGTGCTTGCAGCACCTTTCATCGCGTTCGATTGTTGGGATAATCTGCCATGCACAGTGGTAACCTAGGCGCATTCTGTGAAGAATGACTTCGGTACCTCTGTTGCTTACTTCAGAGAGTGCCAGTGGTTCATAGCCTGTGGCGTCTGAGTACCAGCTGGCCGAGGGGGAGGTTCTCGTTTCCTCTCTGTGGAGCTGCCGTAGGAAGGTACGACCGACCAAGGCACACTTCTCCATAAGTAATTTTCGGCTCGGTTTTATCGTCATGTGATTTGGGGGCATACCCCTGCCAGCGACGGTTAGTCTGTCAGCAAGCTCGTTCCCTCTGATGCCGATGGGGCTTGGGACCCAGTTGATGATAATTCTTCTACCCTGAGCAAGAATTATCTGTGCCATTGTGAGAATCGTGGTCAGTAGGTAGATGTTGTCTGTGGGTGAGCTGTGCTAAAGACAGTCAATGGCTGCCCTGGAGTCTGTGTGTATGACCACGTGTCCTTCCCTTAGGGACGCGTGGCCTAGGGCTCCCATGATTGCAACTGCCTCTGCATGTAGCGAGGAGGCGTTGTCTGTTACCCTCATGGATCGCGTGGCATCCCTTGCTGCAAAGCCGGCGCCTGCAGTGTGGCTCAAGGGATCGACCGATCCATCCGTGTAGTATGTTCTACTACCCGGAGGAGTGATGACTGCAATGACCCTGTGGCCTTTAGGCTAGGCATGGGGTATAGGCTCTTTTTCATTGACAGGCTCATTATGTTGATCTCCATCAGGCTCAGTGCCCACGGCGGGGCTTCGGCAAAGTCGGGGTGGGGGGAGTCCATGCCCTTAGCAAGAAGCTGTTCTTTGAGCTGATGGCGTATCAACACCCTGGCAGTATGAGACAGCCAGGAGTTGTTTGCAAAGAGCTCGTTGTCTTGTGTTGCCATTAGATCGATTCGTGAGTCCAGGGGGAGAAGGTTTGCCTGCATCAGGAGGTTGAGGACCTTCGTCCACCTCGGGGCACCCAGAATGATCCTGGCAGCTTCATTTTAGACTGTTTCTAATTTGTCTGTGTGCTTTTTCTTTGCGGCAATTAGAGCGACTGAGGCATAGTCCACAATGGGCCGGACAGCATGTACATAGAATGATCTTAGTACTTTGTGTCTGGCCCCTATGCGTCTCCCAGTCATTGCTCTCATGACGGAGAGTCTTGCTTTGGTTCGGTCAACCAGGTACTGGACCTCCTTCTGGAAGATGAGGGTCTGGTCTATCCTTACCCCAAGGTATAGGTAGTCCTGGACCCATTCTAATTCCACTCCCTGGATTTTCAGTCTTGTGCCTCGAACTCTCTGTCTCAGAGCCATGGCTTTGGATTTGGCTGCAGAGATCTTTAGTCCTGTCCTACAACACTCCTCTGACACGAGGTCCAGACAACGCTGGGCTTTATTCTGGCTGCGTGGTCCAGTGGAGGTGATAGCGAGATCGTCTGCATACGAGATGATCTTGCACCCCACTGGGAGGTTTATGTTGAGGATGCAGGACATTAAAGTGTTAAATAGGGCTGGACTGAGAACCCCACCCTGTGGCGTTCCATGTGCTGCGATAGGTGACCCTGGAATTTAACATTGGCAGTCATGGTCCTGAAGTAGTCACCTATCCAAGCCAAGAGCTTTCCTCTGATTCCCTTCTGGATCAGGCTTTCCTGAATGGCAAGCGGACTTGCCAGTTCAAAAGCCTTCTCCAGGTCAAGGAATACCACCACAGCTGGGCCCTTGCTGATTGTGCTTAAGAGCGTGGCTATGCTGTGTGCTGTGCCCATGCCCCTTGTGAACCCGTGGAGGTGTTCGTGCGGGGGTCCTGTTTTCCATTGAAGCCGGTTTAGTACCATCCTCTCGGCCGTCTTGGCCAGGCAGCTGAGCAGAGAGATGGGGCGGTACTTCCCCGGCTCCTTTGGTTTTGGGACGGGAACTATGGTAGCCCTCTTCCAACTCTGGGGTAGAGTGAAAGTTTCCCAGGACTTGTTGATGAGTTGCAAGAGTGCACGCTCACCTGCTAGTCCTAGGTGGGAGATAATGGGGTACGAGATCCCATCAGAGCCCGGGGCTGTGTTGGAACTGGTTTTATAGGCTTTCCTTAGTTCCCTCAGAGAAAAGATAACGTCTTTGTGACTTCTGGACCCAGGCCGAGTTTTGGGTATGGTCTGTGAGGCTGCTTCATTAATGGCGTATAGCAGACTAGCTTCGAGCACTTCCACATTTTCGCTTTGTGGGGGATCATTGCATCTCAGACAGAGGGCCAAGGCGTTTTGAAACGCCTGCCAGTTGGCCTTGTCTGTTTTCCATCTTGGATTCGGTCTTAGGATTTCGGCTGGGCCAGCATCCATGAGGGTAGTTATAGTGCCGTAATGGTCACTTGTGACGGTCTCATCGACACGCCAGCCAATCCTCCCCACCAGAGTCGCAGTGGCCAGGGTGAGGTCTAGGACCCCTCCTCTGACATGCGTTGGCTCTTGGGTGTTGAGGAGAGCGATCTCAGGGAATGTCTCTAGCACGTCGGCTATGTGATAGCCGGCCGCATCCGGTGCCCGGCAGGGAGCCAGGATGGGGTGGTGTGTATTGAAGTCTCCCCCTATGATCACAGCTTCTACAGCGTGGCCGGCTGTACAGTGTACACGTTGTACAGTTTGAGGGGCCCCCCGGCCAGGTGAACCTCGACGGCAAGGGATTCAACATCGTCTTCACAGTGCGATGCATCGGCTATTGCGGAGCAGGGGATTGTTGCTCTCACAAGGGTGATCAAGCCTCTCTTGCCAGGTGTTTGTGGCAGTGTGAAGACATGATACCCTGAGAAGCGAACAGTGTCCACTGTTAATGTCTCCTGGAGCATGACAATGTCAATGTTCCTTGATCGCACTACCGCTTGGAGAAAAGCGTTCTTTGCAGAGAAGCTATTGATGTTCCACTGTAGGATGCTTAGATGGTGTGTCATGATGTTATTCAGTGATAGTTACATCAGAGACATCGTCGGAGTCTGACAACTCCATTGCGAGGTCCTCGCTGGTTGAGGGCTCCTCGTCTGTTGTCAGGCTATCCTTGGGTCCACTGGGAGGTGGAGAGCCTTTGGTAGCTCTGACTTTGGTTGGTTCGGCTTTTCTCTCAGGCTTTTTCTTGGCTGGTCTTGCTGGCCTTGCCTGGGCAAGGTCAGCGTGATCTGGCTCTGGCTGCACAGATTCAGCCTGTTTTGGCTCTGCCTGGTTTGGAGTGGGGAGGGGAGGGGAGTCCTGGGGTGAGGGTGAGGCTGGTTTTGCTCTAACCAGCTTTCTTCCCTTCAGGGCTGCGGCAGTCTGGGTCATTGCCGTCATGGCGACCGAAACTTCCATCTCGGCCTCCTCACTCGACCTCCCCAGGGCTGTTGCTACTGCTGAGACAACAGCAGTTAACAGGAGAGTCATATCGTCCTCGTCAAAGAGGAGATGATCATCTATTGGGGAGGTTTTTGTGGTGCTCTTAGAACCTTTTTTCTTTAGTTTCTTTTTCTGCACATTTGGCATTGTCGGAAACTCCTTTTTGTTGGAGACATCCGGTGTCGGCTGGGGGGCGGCTTCCTTCCTCTTAGGAGGTCGGGAGGCCTTTTCGCTTTCGTTCCTTCCCCAGACATGGGTGCCCGGTGGGGCAGGAACAAAGTCTGGTCGCTTTTGAGCAACCTCTTGTCGCCTGAGGGCCGCCTCTTTCCTGACAGAGCAAGTCAGGCTCCAGGCATGATGCTTCTTGGCACAGTTGGGACATTTGGCTGTTGTGTCCCTCTTTTCCTCTTTGTATGCCTTGAGGCATACCTCTGTGTTATGTGCCTTGCTACAGACACCACATTTAGGCTTGGCTGTACAGTTAGCCTGGTGGTGACCGTATTTCTGGCACTTGAAACACCGAAGTGGTTCTGGCACATACGTTCGAAGATTGTAGGTGCCCCAGTTACCCAGATTAAGGGTAGTGGTTGGGGCACCTTTCATGGTCACCAGGACTTGCCTGGTTGGAGTCTTCCCCTTCGACATTCGGGAAGCCTGCACGACCTGTGGGTGTGAAGCGATCAGCTCCACATCGTACGAGACTGAGAAGCCAAGTAGCACCATTTTAGTGGGGAAAGACTCACTTTCCTCCCATCGGCTAGCTCCTTCGTTTCCCGGAGGAAATTCAAGGTAGCTTGATCTTTGGGCATTATGATCATGCCCTGATCTCGGGTGACCCGGATCGACAACCGGATTTTCCGTTGCAACTCCAATGCCCTGACCAATTGGTAGGCATTGTCGAAGCCTTCGGGTTTAGCTGGCACTTTGAACTGGGCGAAGCGTTTAGGGGGTCCCGACTCTTCATCAGAGTCGGTCTCCGGCCTCGGACGCTTCGGCCCGCCCTTTCGGCTTTCGGGCTTGTTTGTGGAGGCAGCAGCTGATGCGGCTGGTTCAGCCTGCTCTCCCCTCTCAATCGGGGAGGCCGTCTGAGAACTCAGGGGCCTCCCTGGCTTAGCTGTTGGCCTGGAGAGGCCAGCTCGCGAGTCAAGATGTTTGACTATTCGGTGGACAGACCCATTGGCTTCGGTCATGTCCACCTTAGCAGCAGGGGTGACAGTGTCATCCTGTGCATGGGGCTTTCTTTTGCCACCAGAATGCACATATGGCTTCATGGTGACTGCCGTGGTCTGTGCCTTGCGCGGTTCGTCAATATTTTTATCAGTCTGTGGGGGATGTTTGTTAATTTTTTTCCATAAATTGGTAAGTGCTTCATCCTCTCACGCCCCCACCCACCACGGAGTCCAACAAGGGGAACTGAGTGTCAGAACCAGTGTCTAACAGCAACAGGAGTGATGAGAGGATATACGCAGCCAATAGCCATTGTGACGGCGCTCACGGACCATTGTGAGTGCCAATGGCGGCATGACTGCTTGACCCTAGCCTCCCGGGGGAGACCAGCCGATTGACCGTGACCGGGCCGGGATCAGGCCGCCTGTCTTGCTGGAATAGAGGACCAAAGAGGCGTGTTGCTAGCCGCAGGGCGTACTCGTTCACGGCATTGCTCAACCTCCAGGACTCCCGTCTCCACAGCGCACAAGGCTGCCACGCACGGCAAACACGTGGGTAGGTGTAAACCCCTGGGGAGAGACCAGAGGGGATGCCCTTCCACCTACGAGACATCATTGTTTGGAGCCCTTTTGCTCAGCCCTCTGAGGCAGCCACCCAAAGGTTGCTTCACCGCAGTGAGGGAAGAGGAGTCTTGCACTTTTACCAGGCAGTTCCTTTCATCCCTCTGAAGCAACCACCCAAAGGTTGTTTCACCTTTTCAAAGTAGATCCCCCTTCCCTCTGAAACAGCCACCCAAAGGCTGTTTCCCCTCAGTGAGGGAAGAGAGGTTTTGCGTTCTTGTCAGGCACTTCCTTTCGTTCCCCTGAAGTAACCACCCAAAGGTTGTTTCACCTCAGTGAGGAAGGAAAGGACCTGTGTCTTTTCAAAGGGATTCCTCCTTCCCTCTGAGACAGCCACCCAAAGGCTGTTTCCCCTCAGTGAGGGAAGGGAGGTTTTGCGTTCTTGCCAGGCAGTTCCTTACATTCCTCTGAAGCAACCACCCAAAGGTTGTTTCACCTCAGTGAGGAAGGAAAGGACCTGTGTCTTTTCAAGGCTGTTTCACCTCAGTGAGGGAAGGGAGGTCTTGTCCTTTTGCCAGCTGGTTCCTTTAATCCCTCTGAAGCAACCATCCAAAGGTTGTTTCACCTCAGTGAGGGGGGAAAGGACCTGTGTCTTTGTGAATTCCTCTTCCCTCTGAAACAGCCACCCAAAGGTTGTTTCACCTCAGTGATGGAAGAGGAGTCCAGCACCTTTCAAGGAAGTTTCTTCAACCCTCAGAAACAGCCACCCAAAGGCTGATTCACCACAGTGAGGGGGAGAAGCTAACTTTCTAGGCTGTTACAGTGGCGGGACGTGAGTTCGGTTCTGTCTAGCAGCAGCTAAATTGGGAGACGTTATAATATGGTCCTTATACAAAAAGGACTGAAGAGATAAAAAAAATAAAAAAAAAAAAAAAAAAGTTGTAACAAGCGGATTAAAAAATTAGAGTTAGATTTGACACATGCCACAGAACCCATGTTTACTGGGAACAGTTCGGATATTACGAGAAGTAATGGGTAACACCTACAGTAGATGTTTCCGAATGTGAGTCCACCGGATGTGGTCCACTACTCTAATAAAACCAGACCTAAACATGCCATCATTCCTGATTAGTGCAAATAATGTTGATGATGATGGTGATGATGATGATGATGATGATGTGACGACGACGACGATGATGATAATGATGATGATGATGATGATGATGATGACAATAATGATAATAAGAATGATGTTAATAATATGGATGATAATAATAATGATACCAATAATATTGATGATGATGATAACGATTATGATGATAAAAATATTATTATAGTATTCAAATCATTAATTATGATAATAAAAATTCTTAAGGGAGGGGCAAATTTTCCAACTGAAGATAACAATGGATAGACTTGGGGTCAAAGCCCCCAAGCTATTATGCTAAATAGCGCTGGAGCAGAGAGCGTATGGCATGGTTCACTCCCCTATGTATAAAGCTTATACCTGAGGGATTATTATCTGCTGTTAATCCATTGCTTTTATAATTTGAACCATTTCCACCATTACTCGTGAGAGATTGGCAACATCCCTTTTTGTGCTAAGATTACTCCAGGCTGTGAGTGGTTTCTGGGGCGGACTAATGAAAAATCCTAGATTCTCGTGTGAATTTTTCCCTTACCTCACGGTGTAGAGGAAGGTTACATGGTCATATATGATTATATTACGAATTTATATTATCGTATTATGATCTTATACATTTATTTGACCATCTGAAAAATAAAAAAGTAAATAAAGCACCAACAAATATATACAAAATATTTTATCTTGTATCCTCGCAAAGTGCAACTGTTAGGCAACACGTGATTGGCTCTCGTCCTTCCCTCGCCGTCCAATCACAGGCCGCCTCTCATCCCAGTTTGTTTACTCCAGCTGAGCCGCATGGAGGGTCAGCTGAGTGCGTCCTTTTTGGTTGTATTTTTCTTACCTTTCCTTTCCAGCCGCAGTCATTTCACAGTCAGAATTACTTGTACATGGATTTATGCTGCGTGAAAGATAGAAGACTATGCGGATGCGGAAGACATTTGATAGTTTATGGGAGTGGAGGATTGCTTGGTGGAAAAGGCTTTTGCCTTGTAAGTTCTTTATTAGTATATCAGCTGTTGTTCCTTGAGGTGCCATTTTATAGTCGTCCTTATCAGAAGTTAAGAACTGATAACAATATCACATTAGCTAACAGTAAGCAAAGAACTCTTGTGTTTTCCATCTTAGCTGCAGTTAACCCCCCCCCCCCCCCCCCAGATTGCAAAGATAGGCTTGTCACTTCAGCTGTTTTCATGTATCTTTTTAGAGGACGCCAGCTGTGGTTTTCACAACGACTATTGATTATATTGGCTTTGTTCTATAACCGTTGATCTTCCATCTAAAGTCCAACACTATACAGTCGGGTCACAATGTCCAGCAAATGCCACTATCTCGGTACTATAGGAAAGGCCGTCAAATCTCCCCAAATATAGTCAGGCAAATTATGGGATTGATAGTGGTGTAAATTAGTGTGGCAAAGCATCAAGCAATCACTGTGGCCTACATGGCTTGTGTTTTTTTCAGTAACTGTCAACAAGTCTCCACTATACATTCAGCCAAAATAAAGTTCACCTCCCTGCACAACTCTTTGGTATATTTGTTTTCCCTATTTGGCATAAATATCTATTGAGGAGGTTTATTGGCCTTTGCCAGAGGGCCAGCAGAGGCAGGGCCATATCAATCAGAACAAGGCCTGTGGTGGATGTGCAGAATATTTTTAGGATTTAAGGAAATGTATAGTATGATAATGGTATTATATATGTTTAAGCATATGCAAAGTAGTTAGTATTAAGTGTACAATGCAGCCTTGAATTTGATTATAATATATGCAAGAATTGATAACACAGCTATATATTGTTTATAGAATTAGCTTCATGTAAGAAAAAAAAATGTACTGACAGCCAAGATCCTTCCAGTAAATAGAAGGTTCACTGCCAAATTATTACAACACTACAAAGCTCATATAGAATGTTTTGGTCTTGGGTCAAGATGTTGGGAATACTACAACTGCTGCACTGCATACATAGTAATAATAGGTGGCATCACCTTGTTATCTTGAACTATATCAACTGTAAACAATACTGTGAGCTTCTTGAGAAGGCCATGGATGGCACTAGATATATAGTATCAAGCTAAATACCCCTTAACTAATGTTGTTTTTATATTTGTCTTAACCCATATGTATTTAATCTTTTACACTTTTTATGACAAAACTTACACAATAAAATGCCCCAGGAGAAGGGGACCAATGGGTTGCCCCTGGTCCCCTGGTCCCCTGGTCCTCTTCCCCTTGGGCATTTTGTGTTGACACAATGATGCAAGCCAGGCCAGATGTACTTTGTTATATAAAATACTGAGGTTCTAATGGTTTCAACGCAGCTCTTTCTGGACAGTAACATCCTTATGATCCTCTTGTTTAGAGTGTGAGGGAAGAACAGGTCACCCAAGCTACTAAGCATAACTGGTACTTGAAAGAGAGGATGATTATTTAGTTTAAGGTCTGTATACTACTCTTGAACTTGTTTAATGTTAATTGTTTTTATCTTTATTTTGTTTTCTTTATCACACAGCTATGTCCTACTTTTCAGGGGGAGATTGGTACTGAATTAGACAGTGAAACATCCACAGGGAAGATACATCTGGCCAGTTCTTACTGAAACTGCTCAAGAGGACTGGTTGATTTCTAGAAGCCAAGGTATGAAATTGATTGATAAGTTTATTTTGTTAATAAGTTGTGAATATTTTAAATTGATATACAAGACTTATGTTATAACAATTGTAATTCTCTAAAAAGGGGTTAGCTGAAATTAATACTGCATCCATAATTTAATCAGATCTGAGATAGTAATTAATATTGCTAAAATAACTGAAGTGATAAAGTTAATTTATTATTAATGCTGATAAAATTAAGAAACATATGCAATTGGTCTTCATTTTTGTTTTCACAAGATTTACTGGATTGATAAAACATTCTACACTGTGTACAGTGGTAGATAAACCTACTATAGACAAAATAGGTTTACTGTAAGATGAGACAACAGTTTTGAAATACCCCTGAATTTTATCACATTAGGCCTGAAGAAGTAGAGGAGAGGGAGAAGCAACGCAGTACAAGAAAAACAAAAACAAAGGCAGGGCAGGTCATGTAAGGGAGTATTCTGAAAATGTGGGAAGCAAGGAGATAGTCAGCAGAAGAAAAAAATACTGTTAAGGTTAAAATTAGTCCATCTGATAGTCTGTGCCCCAGTGATGGCAGAAAAGGGCCTTGCAAAATTTGTGGAGCACGTATGTCACTGTGTAGTCTTCTGACTTATTAGTGGTCCTTGACTGTGCTTCCTACCTGCAAGAGGCCTTGGACCTTTTGGATGTGGCCTCCATCTATGTTTCCCTGACCAGAAATACCCTGAGAATGTATTACAGCCATCTTCCACCATCACCTGAAACGGTTAATATCTAATTGCCTGATGTCAAACTTGTGCCATGAGTTCCCTCATTTCTCTGGGTTACCCCCAAGACCCATATGCTGAACATGCCTCTATAACCCATGATTTCTTTCTGGACTCGTAATCAGTACAGTCTCTCATTCTCCTTCTGTGCACCTTCTTCCACTCACCTGCACTGCCATCATGACTTCTTGACCTCTTTTCCTATCACCCTTCCACATTAAGGTTCCTTGCTTCAGGCCAGTTATATCTGTTATCCTCATTATTTGGAGGGAGAGATTGATTTCTTATGTTGATCTTTCTGTAAACTGGGCTACCCTTTCCATGTTGACGGTGCTACCACTTCATACCTTCTACCAAGGCTCTCCT
This sequence comes from Penaeus chinensis, assembly GCF_019202785.1. Classification (NCBI taxonomy): domain Eukaryota; kingdom Metazoa; phylum Arthropoda; class Malacostraca; order Decapoda; family Penaeidae; genus Penaeus; species Penaeus chinensis. The sequence continues at coordinate 18,737,382 of NC_061847.1, read as the reverse complement.
CCTAAAGAGACTCATCACTTGTCAGTTCTCAACCTGCACTACTTTCAGGAAATTTCTCTCCATTACCCCCTTCATTCTCTCACCTGCAAGATCATCTTTCACCAGGTGAACAAACTATTCCTTGTGCCTCTATGATAAACAGTACTTTGATGAGATGAGTGCCAGGATGATGCTTGTCTACATGCACAAGGAGGCTGTATCCAAGAGACACAACAACAGTGCCCTTTTCTGCCACAGTGGGTCACAGGCCATCAGATGGTTTACTGTCTTCTTCCAGCCACCCTTTGCAGAGACAGCATGACCCTTGGACCTGACCAGATCTGCCTTCATGGTGTTTACCTGCCTCACTTGTCTCTCCTGTATCATGTTGCTCCTCCCTTTCATTCTCATATACCTTCCTCTCCTCTACCACTTTGTTCATTTTGATACTGTTGTCCCATTATTCAGTATATAATGATAATAGTATATAGCTATATATCTTTTTTCTTTTAAAGTACTTTACCATAAGTACTTTTCCTTCTTTTCCAGTTTTAAGTGTAATTGTTTCTTCCAATATTTTCAGGCAATTTTTACTGACAGCATGTCTCTAGAACAAACAGCATGTGAAGGTAAGTCACAGAATTAGTATAATTGTTCTCTGTAAGCTCTTTATTTTTTAGGCATTAACTTTTGTGTGTGTGTGTGTGTGTGTGTGTGTGTGTGTGTGTGTGTGTGTGTGTGTGTGTGTGTGTGTGTGTGTGAGTGAGTGAGTGAGTGAGTGAGTGAGTGAGTGAGTGAGTGAGTGAGTGAGTGAGTGAGTGAGTGAGTGAGTGAGTGAGTGAGTGAGTGTGTGAGTGAGTGAGTGAGTGAGTGAGTGAGTGTGTGTGTGTGTGTGTGTGAGTGAGTGAGTGTGAGTGTGTGAGACATATGTTTATATATTTATATATTTATATATTTAAATATATATGTGTGTGTATGTATATGTGTGTATATATATATGTATGTATATGTATATATATGATATATATTTTATATATATATATGATATATATATGATATATATGATATACATATAGATATACATATTATATATATATATATATATATATATATATATATATATATATATATATATATATATACATATTATATATATATATATATATATATATATATATATATACAAATATATATATATATATAAATATATAAATATATATAAATATATATATATATATATATATATATATAAAGGACATAGTCATCAAACATTTTTGAAATACAAGACATTAGTATAGGTAAATCATATAAAGTGGCCTGAAGAGAACTGTTAGCATTGTTTAATTTTGTTCATCATATTCACCTTTTTGTTCTTTTCATGGAAAGGAATGGGTAAGTGGTAACATCATGTAGGCTCAAGCTAGCCCTAATTTTGCTGGGTTATTTCATACATTCTTCAGCTATCAGGAGCAGTATGATAATGTAATATCTTTATTGTCAAAATCATCCAACCATCGTTCATGTAGCCAATGTGGAACAGTTATATAGATTTGGCCTTTGACCTTTATAGTCTCCCTTGCCCTATAAAATACTGAACTGAACAATTTTATAGGGCAAGGGAGACTATAAAGGTCAAAGGCCAAATCTATATAACTGTTCCACATTGGCTACATGAATGATGGTTGGATGATTTTGACAATAAAGAAAAATATCATAAAACAAATCCTAGATCTCTCTTTATTACATTATCATACTGCTCCTGATAGCTGAAGAATGTATGAAATAACCGAGCAAAATTAGGGCTACATTATGGTACATTATTTTAAGGAGTATATATACTTTTGATAAGTAATTCATATTAAAGTTGCTACTTCAAGATTTTCCCATTTTTTCATTATTTTACTATTGTTCAGTTGATTTAAATTTACTGAGAATTATAAATTCAGAGTAATTGTTTTCTTTCAGATTTAAAAGCCTTTGAGCGACGATTGACAGAAGTCATTGCTAGACTACAGCCGGCTACCACAAGATGGAGAAGTAAATATCTATGATTATTGCTGGCATTTTGTTTATAGATAAGATACTATAGGAAGACAATAGTGTCATGCTTTTCTCTTCTCAGTTTTCTTCATTCTTTTGTTCTTCTTTTATTGATTGTCCTCTCTTATGTCATCTTTTTCCTTTTTTCTATGTCTGTAATTTCCTTCCCCACTTTTCCCCTTCCCAGTTAAACTGTTTATAGTGACCTAATTATGATTTTTATTTGTGTGCACTCATTAAATTATATTTCACAGTGGTTCTAGTGATAATGGCAGCAAGCACAGCCCTGGGGGCATACCTCTGGCTCACAGATCCCATCACACAAGAGGTGACGTTCGTTCAGTCGCTCCTCAATCACCTCTTCTTCACTTTTGCTGCCATTACTCTAAGTAAGTATGGGAAAGAGAATATTGAGATATGCAGACTTGACAAGAAGTGGAATTGATGGTGCGCAAGATACGTTAGACAATAGTAGTATGTAGCTTAGTGATAAGGCTCATGCTGTGGGGTTAATTTTAAGGTTCTCTGCACAAGCAAAAAACATAAGTATGGGATTGATATATTTATTATTCTTGTCTTTGATTCTAGAGAAGTTGACTATTGTCTTTCTATAAAAGCATTAGAAAATAGAGGATTTAGTTAGATTTTGGAAAGCAGTATGGATGGCATCTGTCATAACTGATATAATAGGTAAATGATGCAGTTTTGAGAATTATCATGAATCTAACTTTATTTTTATTTTACACAGCTGAAATTGTATATCTCATAGCATCAGAGTTTGAAAAAATGCCCCTTATATATGAGTGAAAAGTATTACATTTACAAAGCAAAAATAATATTTTTAATAACACAACCGTACCGAGAGACAACAGTTAGATGGGTGAAAAGGACCTAGGGAAATGGGGTGGGGATGTAGTAGCTTCTGAGGGCTTGAAAGAGTATGAAGAGAGGGAAGTTTTTGTTATACATATTATACATCATTATACTCTCATTAACAACAGAAACAAGCTTCAGTATGACATTGAAGTTTAATCTTAACCCACGTACGTACGTGCCATGCCCACTGTGAGTTACTTGTCTGATTGTTTTTACACATAGATGGCTACACTTGTACTAAGTCACCAATGAGCTAATTACCAGTACTGCTTGTCTTGCCAGTTTACCCTTTTCTTTGATCTACAAAAACATTTTACGTTATCTTATTTTGCTGTTACTAATGTTGATAACATTATAGTAATTATAATGTCATAATAACACCATCGATATTCATAGCACTAGTAAAAAATAATTTTTTCCTGCTAGTTCAAATCAGATAAGGTCACAATGTCTACTAATTGACTCCATTGTGGCTAAGCACTAGCAGAGCCATCTATGTGCAGAAACATTTCACAAAAAATATAAAAAATGAGCACAGCATTTTCCCCATTTTTTATTCCTTTTCCCCGGTGGCTTTGGGTTAATTTTTCTGATGTGCTTTCATTTTCTCTATGTAGAGATTCTCTATGACTGGAAAATGCTTCAGTGGGTTCCACCAAGGTGGAAGGGTTGGGAACATTGCACGAGATAGTTAAATCATGTCCTTACAGTAGGATAGGGAAGATCAATATTTTTTAAACTTTAGAAATTAGCATTTATCTATCTATTAAGTTGTGTACAGTATGTATATTCATGTATATATATGAAATTTTTTATTCTTTGCATTTTCAGTCTTGCTCTTTATGATGGGCATCCACAAGAAAGTGGTTTCACCTTCAATAATCACATCTCGAACACGCACTGTCCTTTCTGACTTCAACATGTCCTGTGATGACACCGGTAAGCTTATTCTGAAACCAAGACCTACGACCACATGAGAGTATTAGTTCTTAGGAGATTTGTGTATAAATATGTGACTGTTACTTATGCCAATATGTATATTTTGTCTCAACCTGCATTTAACCCATTATTGCTGGGATAGCATGTACAATCGTGCTATGTCCATTGTGATTTTAGTTTAGCAATTTTGTTTTCACATAGCTTGCTTGACAACAGCTTAGTCACCAAGGAATCAAGGAGTTCTACCTGTTTCATCTACTTAACTTTTCCTTGCATTTCAGGATTTTTTTTTTTTTTATTGTAATTTTTTAATGATATAATAATCATACTAATGACAAAAAAATATAAATATTGGTTGCATTAGAAAAAAAAAAATCTGAAAATTCAAGGAATGGGGAAATCAGGTGAGGTTACGTAGGGCCTTCTAATTGACTTCTTGGTGACTGAACACTAACTTAGCCATTTGTGTGTAGACAAAATTCACAAAAGAAAATTGCAATTGATAGTGCAATCACCCAGTGGTAATGGGTTAATATGTATGAGTACAAAAATACACCACAATTATCATCCAGTCTTGAAACTGCAGAAGTGTGCATATATGACATTTATTTAAGTTAAAACTGATAACAAGGGATTTGTTTGTGCTGCCGAGTTCATTCTTATGGTAGGAAGGCAAGTAAAGAGAAATGCTGGAGTATACAAATTGATAGGCAGGAGGTCAATGTTACTGCCTGTTTTTATTCTCTGTGTTTATAGGCATATCAATTCAGTTGATTCTTGTCAGATTTTCTCAAAGCTGCAGTTTTAGTGATTCATAGGTTCATGCTTTATCTCATGAAAGCAATATCTAGTATTAGTTCCATATGATAGGTAATGATGCTATAAATACAAATTTGTTGCTCCTGTTTGCTCTCTGTTGTTTAAGCTGCAAGGTGTTTCTTATAGCTTTATGCTCATAATTTATTGAAAATTATCCAGATAGGAAAATGAAACTTGTGGATTTCGATTGACAAAACCTACCTGTTTGCTTCTGATTTTAAACCTTGTCTGTGAGAAGTAGCACCTGATATTCCAAATGACTATCCAGTCGAGTTTCGGTTCCAGAATAGCCAATTTGATTGAAAAAAATTGATTTGTTATGAATTTTAGTATTTGTCAATACAGATTGATAGAACATGAAATACTCTAATAAAATATTTTTTTTATATATATTGTAGTTATAACATTATGAAAATAAATGTACATTGTATGAAAATAAGTGTAATTGTTTATCCTTTACATTTTACTTATATATTGTAATTCTTGCCTGAAAGAGCAAACCAACTGGTGTTATGCAGACCAAAAAATGGAAAGACTTCACTGATTTGACTAAGGTTGTCTCTTGGTTATCTTAGTCATAGCTCTCACCCTTTCAGTTAAAGTTGTTGTTTTTTTTCTTCTTCTTCATCTTCTTCTCCACTTTCTCTGCCATGTCTTCAGCAGTTGTTTGGTACTTACCTATTGTACTCTTTTCTGAAATTGTTTCTATAGTAAATAAAATAAAGTGAGTAATGTGTCTTTATTGTTTAGAGATGCTGCCATCATCATGTATAGCTTTTTCTATTTTATTTGATCCATAAGTTAATCATTGTAGCAGATCAGAGTATAAACATTAAGATATCATACATCTATTTTTTTATATAGAATGCTTATAAAACAAAGTGATGAATGGAATGGCAGGACAACATGTGATTATAGGAAAGACCTTTTCATTTTACTGCTTCATCAATAGAACATGAGGGATATAGAGTATGCCATCATGTAATAAGGGACACATTATATTATGGTCATTTCTACCACCTCCAATTGCCTTAGAGCTAAGAGTCCTATGATGATTGTGGCTTTGGACCATTGAAAAAGGTGCCCATTGAAGAAGAAATTCCTTTAATGTATAAAAGACAATCCGTAGAGAATAATTATTCCACAATCAATAATGACTGAGCATCTGGAGGCCCTGCCTGGTCACACAAATAAGATCAACACAACTTGAGGAAAAAGATCAGGAACATCATCAGGCAAAAGAGGGAGAACCATCATTAACCTCTTAGGTGACTACTACAGTGACTAGGTAGCATAAACTCACAGGCAGTGAGTTTCACAGAAATGCCATGGCTGGAGTCAGGGTGCATGCAGAGTTAACGGGTTGAGAAAAAAATCAAAAGAACAGAAAACATAATATGCTGCAGCTCTCTATGCTCTTGGCTGCAACATAAATGATGTCTTTGGTAAAAAGGCTAAACGAGGCTTTAAGGATACTTTTGAGGGGCTTTTTATCCTCAACAAATGCAGCCAGGACAATTATGTGCACAAATGTTTAATATGCACAATCTAGAGCAGGCTTGATTGCATATTATGTAAAGAGATTATCCCAGCATGAGAGGTGGTCTACCATCATCTACATCATCTTCGCATGAATGGGTTAAACAGTAAAGCATACAAAGGCCTTTGCAAATTTATTTAAATATATATATATATATATATATATATATATATATATATATATATATATATATATATATATATATATATATATATATATATATATATATATATATATATATGCAATAATTACCTTGCCACTTTATTAGATATAAACATATGGCTTGGGGGTTAGATGAATTTATCACAAATTTTACCTGTGCCAAAAAATGTAAATACAAACATGTAGTTGCTCAAGGCAATAGGTGTTGAACTAAGTTCAGTATCATCTAAAGCTCACTATTTTCATGCAATATTAATTTATCAATATAATGAATATTAAAAGCATTGCATCTAGTATAGTACTAGCTTCTGTGTTGATTAATGAGCAAATTATATTTTTGAAACTGGGATAACATATACAATTGCAGCTTCTTATATTACAAAACTGTCATGATATTTTATGGTGTAAAGATGTAAGTGATAAAAAAAAAATACTTACAACAGCTACTATAAAACTTGCTAATCATAAGAAAAGGTTTAAGCCTCTCCCAAAGAGTTGCTGGAATAAATGCTCCTTCTATATATTTGGATGAATTTTCGTTAAGCAGCTAATTTATGTGTATGACTATGTTCTGATTAAAGATTCCTTTCTAAACAACTAAACATTTTTAGGAACAGTTTTTTTTTCTTTTTTCAAAGAAATATCTGCATGTTTTAAGGGGATATACATGTATAATGTAAACGTGTTTAAACAGACATTGGCATAAGTTATTAATACAGCAGATAATATATATATATATATATATATATATATATATATATATATATATATATATATGTATGTATATATATGTATGTATGTATGTATGTGTGTATATGTATGTATGTATGTATGTATGTGTATATATGTGTATATATATATATATATATATATATATATATATATGTATATATATATGTATATATATATACACACATGTGTGTGTGTGTGTGTGTGTGTGTGTGTGTGTGTGTGTGTGTGTGTGTGTGTGTGTGTGTGTGTGTGTGTGTGTGTGTGTGTGTGTGTGTGTGTGTATATGTATGTATGTATGTGTGTATATATGTATGTATGTATGTATGTATGTATGTATGTATGTATGTATGTATGTATGTATGTATGTATGTATGTATGTATGTATGTATGTATGTATGTATGTATGTATGTATGTATGTATGTATGTATGTATGTATACTGTATTAATGAGTGTTACCGTGTGTGAGCAACAGAGAGAGTGTGAATGTGACCATGAATGAGAGAGTGAATGTGGGTCTCTGCTGGAACTTAATTATTTTTTTCATATTTAGTTCAGTTTAGTACTGCATCATGTTACTCTGTATACATATATTGTACAACATTAATAAACTATGGTATGATTTTTTCATCATCTTCTTTTGCCCCCAACCCACCTTTTAAAGGATCCTGCACATACCCTGGGACTTGTTTGTCCTGGTAACAGAGTGAATATTGACATCATGAATATCATAGCACAGTACCATTACAAAAAGTTTTAAAATCAGGATTTCTTACCCAATCTTTACTGCATTTCATGAATAGATCATTAATAAGTTTACTTGTTAGTCATGAGATTCTTTGTTCCAAAAGAAAGATCTCTGGCATTTATTTTTTCCTGATATCCCAGGAACTTTGTATTATATGTGATCTATTCCTAACTCCATAGGAAAATGCCTCATTTTGCATTCTGAGGGTCAAATTCTAAAATGTCAATTACATGCAGATCTATTTAAGACCTGGCTGATATACAAATGCAATGTTGACATTTAGATTCTTAGACATTTGGTCATGTGCAGAAAGCTAAGAAGCATCCATAGAATTCTCGGATGGGCACCTGGATCTTTGATTTCTATTACAGATCATTCTCATACTTATATAATTAACTTATTTTTCTCATTATCTTTCAATAAGTACAGAACAAACAATAAAAAATCAGATCAAAGGCATAATAATGTCATTAAAGCAGAACTGATAATGATGGAATTTCTTTAATGAAAATCAAAATATGAATGGTTAATGGTTAGAAAAAATAAATGCGCTAGATATAAAAGGTCATATAACACTAAGTTATTGTGGCAAAAAGAATAGAAATGAGATAACAATTAGGATAAGATATGTTAGCTGTCAAAGGTTATAGAGTGCTGTATAATAATATGTTAACTAAAAGGGTTTAGAGGGGGAGCAAATGGAGTACGGGGAAGAGAGGTATAAGGGCAATTAGATGAAATAGAGATAGAAATAGATGAAATAGATGTCCATACAGTAAGGCAGGAAGCAAAAAGAAAAAGGGGAGTTAAGGGCAATAAAGAAAACTGCAAAAGAGCCATTATGAAACAATCAACAGGTAATACAAGTAGAAATGGTAGTTGGAGAAGTAAGAGAGGAATCCAGACATTGAGATAAGGGAAGAGAAGAACATGGTGAAGTATCAGGAAGAATGTCAGGAGGGGAGGCATCCGGAGGAGATTGTTGAACAGAAGGGAGTATCCAGGTTGGAGTGGTAAGGATAATGGGGAAGGAAGAGGGAATGGTGATGCACATGGAAGAGAGGAGATGTTTTTTGGGAGAGTGGGAGGAAGAGGGGTGGGGGGAACTTGAGGAAGAGGATGGATATCAGCAAGTACTGTGAATGAAGAGGGAATAGATGTCTGAGAAGCAGAGGAGAGGTGGGTGTAGGATAAGATGGAGTGGAATGTTTCGACTGCCTGGTGCAACAGGTAGAGTAGAAGGAGGATGTGTAAGCATGAGGGAAGTGAGGGAAGTGGTAGAGATTTAGAGTATATGGATTTAGACTGGAAAAGGAATTTGACACAGGGAGAGTGGGAGTAGAGCTAGGATGGTTCAGGTAGAGGGAAAAGATACTGGGGGAGATGCTGAGACATCTTGAGAAGATGAGAGGGGAGCGGAGTGAAGTACAGTTCGGGAATAAGTAGAAAGAGAAACACTTCATCTGGTCTTCCATGGCTTTACGCAGAGTGAGGCCTAGTTTGAATCTGAAAACTGCTACCTCTGATTCGAGTTTGTAGGCAGGGAAGTTACTAAAAAGTAAATTATAAGAGTCAACAATTGGCACATGTGCATGACTGATCAGAGCAATTTGAATGGTCATGACCAGGTTGGGCACATAGAGGGGAGCAGGCTGTGGAGCAATACTGTTTAGACAGGACACTCCACCAATATGTTTGGTTAGGTTAGGTTAGGTTCGGGGAGGCCATGTCTATGGAAGCTAATTTTGTCAATATTGGTGTATGGCTTATGCTGGCGCTGGCCTCTGAGAGGAATAGAGTATTGCCACTGCATCATATTTTAATTATTTATTGAAAATTTTCTGCCAAGTCAATATCTAAGGTCATTAGCAGCACATTCAAAATATAGCAATAGGGTGGGACTTTGGGACAAACCCCCAGGTAAGGAAGATTTTGGGTTAAAAAAGGGGATGCTTGTAGATTTCCAAAATGGTTAATGGTCAAAAGGAAATGTGCCAGACATCAAAGGTCATGTAGCATTATGATAAAGCATTGTGGTGAAAAGGGTAAAAATGCATTAACAATTACGATAAGAGGACAGAAGGAAAAGGAGAGGAGAAGGAAAGACCATGCAAAATTAGTTGAGGCAATGAATCACCCCAAGGAAGGGGTGATTCATTACATTGGAGACACCTAGGAGTCAATTACTAATTCTACCTAATATCACCTATGCATTGGATAAAATAGGAAAATTCAAAGGGATGGGAATGAGGTCCATTTCTTGGAATTATTTAGTGATTTTTTTTTTTCTCAGTTGTCATCATTAATATTATTATTTTCATTATCATTTTAAAAATAAAATGATAGTAATAAAAGTAATAGTTAAAGGTTAATGGTTACAAAGCAAAGTAAGTATGCTAATATCAAAGGTCATATAGTACTATGGAAAGGTGTGGTAGTAGTGAAAGGGTAAAGAGGAGGGTTGTTGATTAAATTTACTATATGTCGAAGTATAGCAGTACAGAATAGTATGGTGTTGGAAGAGGTAAAGAGGGGTGGGGGTAAACTGAATAAACTGTTAAAGGAAGATGTCCATACAGTAAAGCAGGAAGCAAAAAGAAAAAGGGGAGTTAAGGGCAATTAGATCACAGTTTCAGGAAAAAAGTTGGGTAGGTGATAATCCAGGAAAGGGGGTTGTTGTGACAAATAGTCGTATGTGTATCTAGGGTTAAGTGGAAGTGATAATGGAGAAGGAAGGAGGGGTGATGCAGATGAAGCAGGGGAGAATGGGATGTTTGGAGGGAATGTGAAGTAGGGGAGTAGGATGAACATGAGTAGGAGGAGGATGGACATGAGCAGTTGCTTTGAGTGTAGAGGGAATGGGAGCAGGGAGGATGGATGAGGTGAGGCATGTTATTTTAGTCATGATTAGATGGTATTGAATGTACAAGTTTTTCTGAAGTGGAATTGGTTGAGCTCTGAGAAATAAAGGTTTTCTTATGAGATGGGGAAAAGGGGGCAAGCATTTGAGGGGTAAAGGAAGAAGTTGATGAATTCATTTATTTTATTTATTGAAATTTTTCTGCTGTGTCAGCATCTGAGATCATTAGCGGTGTACTCAAAATATAGTGATAGCACGAGGCTTGGGGGCAAAGCCCCCAGGTAAGGAAGTGCTATACGACATCAAAAGTCACATGGCGCTATGGTAAATTAGAGTAGTGAAAAGGGTTAGGAATGAGTTAATGAATGGGGTAAAGTTATAGGTTGAACAGTACTAGAAAAGGGTAGAGAGGAGGAACTGATGGGGTATAGTATAAGGTAAAGGTTGTTAGAGGGGGATTTAGAAAGAAAAGGATCTGAGTGTGGGAGGCAGAGGGAGTGGGTAGAAATGGGATGAGTAAGAGATACTGAGGGGGGGTGAGGAAATATTGATGTTATGATTATTAAATCCCTATTGAAATCTTGGTAATATTTAAGACAAAGAAATAATACAAAAGATTTTTTCCAAAAGTCAAGGAAAAGGGTAAAAAGGCAAGATAGGTAGACTAATAACGGACTCTTTGGTGATTAAGCACTTGTAGAGCCATCTATGTGTAAATACAATAACTTATATTACAGGGGGTATGGCATGTATTCTTGCCATCCGTGCCGAATGGGTTAAGAAGAGCTTGGGGTCAGAGAAAGGGGAGAATTTGAATTTGTGGGGCTAGATGATAAATGGGCAAACCTCAACGTCCCTAACAAGGGTGCCAAATCTTCATTACTGGCCATGGTAAGCCTGGCGTATGTTCGGGAGAGAAATGGTCATAGCCATGCAAAATTAGTCAAGTTGAGGACTGAGGCCCATGGCATTGTAATCCCCAGTACTGGATCCTTGTCTTTGTCTGGGATTAGGGGATACCAAAGTAATAAGTTTCCTTTTAAAAATTCAAGAAATGTGGGAATTGGTGTGGTTAAATAGGCAGAGTAATGTATTCTTAGTGACTAAGTGCTTCTGGAGCCATCTATTTTTAAAAAATCATAGTAGAGTGTATTTACATATTCATTATTTTATGCTAAATAACAGTTGGGGGAAACTACCCAAAAGAAATCTCTAAAAAAGACTTTTGTGTATTCAATAACTGTACCATTGGGATTGTACAGGAAATTCATATTTCATATTTGCACATTTCTGTATAAAAAATCTTATTTTATTACTTCATAAGTATTGTAATTAAGCATCGTTTTTGAAATAATCATTCACATAATGCAGTAGTTACAATTCATATATATTTATCATCATGATCTTGCAACAAAGGCTGTGTAATGAAATGTCAATTATCCATCTATTTTTTGGTACAATTTACACTTTTTCTCCAATAAAAGGTAGCAAACAGATAATATAGAAGATAAAAATAAGATGCTCTGCATTAAACAACCAAAGCCCAATTATTCTAATTATAACCGTGTAATATTAATAAGATAATCATTTCTGCCAATACCTTAAACATTCTTCCATTTTTTTTCTTTTGCTAAATCTGCAATCAAGGATATATAAAGGCAAGAATAACTAAGAGGTTTGTATTCAGACATTATAATATATACACAAAGTGTTTCATACAATTACTTCTTGGAAGGTTTCAGTACATTGTAGGCAATAATGAGACCAAGAACTGCATATGTTGCCTTGGCTACCTGAAAAGGAAAAATTACATTTGTAATTATACAAAAAATAATACTTAAATGTACTCAACAACAAAAAGGTTAATAAAAATTTAACTGAAATATCAATTATGATACACACACACACATGGTAATAAAAAAAATCTGATGTTCCATAACCATAGAAATCCATCTATATAATTCAGCAAAAGCACCAGAAAGATCTCGGCCTACATACTCACCTCCCTGCACATTCACCCATACTTACACGAGATATGAAACAGTCAACCTTACGGTGTTTCCCCGACATGAAAACAACCATTCGTCGACCAAGAGGGAATATTAGGTAACTCACAGGGACCACTCGTACTGCCAATTACGTCTAATCCCACTTTTACCAAGTTCCCTTCACCACCCTTTCAAAATTCTCTATATTCATACATTCTTTGAGGGCATTATATATATTATTCAGTAAAAGCTCATAAGCATCTTTAACCCCTTGAATTTGGGTGATGTGAATATCACATCATGGAAAAAATTTGGCTATGGGTCAAGTGACTGGTACATGCCTGCACAACAAAAATTTGGTTCAAAGCCAGGGTGACAGGAATATGCCATCAAGAAAATTAACCCATCCCAATGGGTCACGTGTACACATCATAATAAACCACTTGGTTTTTGGGGTATGGCTGTACATCCGGTGACATGCCAGGGTATGTGAAGCAGGAAGTTACGCTACATGTAGCAGTCTCCTACGCCCCAGCTTCTGGACATAGCCAGATATCACCAGAGTTTATGGCACTGACAGATTTCTGCCTCATTGGGTTAAGGCTAAAGGATGGGTGCCAAATACAACTCACTATGAGTGCACAAAGCTCTTGGTGGGTGATTAGACTCTGGGGGCATTCAGGAAGGAACTCTTGCATATTTCCATTTGTAAATAAGTGTGGAATATATAACATGGAAGCAATAACAGGAAGAGTGCCGCAATAGTATCCAGAGAATTATCATTCTCTGGATACTATTCCTACTTGCCGTGACTAGCAGGACAGGCTGTATCACAGAAAATTGAATATTACAATATTAAAAAATGACATAAAATATTACTTTGTGTAAAGAGATGATAAAAGTCTGTGGAAGAAAAAATAACTATAACCATCTTGATACAGCATATTATATGACAAATGGTAATAGAGCAAAAGACGCTTAACCAGAAAAAGAGACATTTCAGAGGGGAGTCAAGACTCTTGACACTGCACACTAGTGTTCCTGTGAACCAGGCCTACAAGCCATGCACCCCAGGGAGTTGCCACTCAAGTAATCTTAATCTCCGGCTTTTGGGCCACATTCGGCAAGCACGGCACCTGGATCCAATGGGTTAATAAAAAATCTAAATAATTCCGTCTTTGGGCTTTGAGTACATATGTAATATAAAATAATTATTTCAAAATGCATGTGATTCCACAATGTTCTTTCCTAAAATATTTTAAATGATAAATTCTGGGTTGAAATTATAATTTTCCTTATCACAATGAATATACACAGTCATGGAATGTCTAACAAATCTTAATTCTCAAGAAAATAAATAAAAATTCTACACTCTGGAGATTAATGGCAATGAGCAGAATTTGGGCATGGGAATCCACTTCATCAAGCCAAACGTCCTCCTCCAGGCGCTCTGGCGCATCGCCGCGGCGTACAGCCATACTCCACAGACCGAGTGGTTTGTTATGACGCCAGTAGTCGTGGCCCAGCAGCATCGGGTTAAACAGAAACATCTGCTGTGAGAGGCAACTTGCAATGGCCACCAATCTTCCTTCCCATATAACTTCACCCAGCATCTTCTCTGACTCTTAACCCCTTCCCGACGGGTCCCCCTGTGAGGTGTCAAAACAAACCACTCGATCTGTGGCATATGGCTGTACACTGCAGCGGAGCGCCAAAGCGCTACGGTGATTCGGCTTGATGTACCAAACTCCCGCACTCAAAGTCAGCGCGTTGCAATTGATCTCCAGAGCGTAGTTTTTTTTTTAGTTTTCTCCACACGTTATCAAGGGGTTAAGGATTTTAACTACTGCAAATGATGACAAGTCACAAAACAACACATAAAACAGACTCATAGAAATAACTAACCCACATCCCTATGAGCAAATGGAGCCTGGATTGCACTGCCACGCTGTATTATGATATTGCTATTGCCATATTACAAAATACATGCCTGATTCTCATCAATGGGACAAGACAAAGAGCCATATGGTGTGAAACACATGCCTACCTACTGGGACCTTTTTTTTTCTCTTTCTCACTTAAATTAATGTTCAGTGAATTAGGCCAATTTCTGACAAATTTATCTTTACACTAATTATGACCATGTACTTTAACAGCTGAAGTTTCTTACATTTGCCCTTCCGGTCATGGTGGAGGAGTTGAAGTAACGAGCCATTCCCTTGAACTGGGAGCTATCTACGCCTGCATCACCAGCCATTTTGAATCTGTAAAAGAAATCAATTAGGTGCTTGTATTACAATTTCACTATAATGAAGAGGAAGACAAAAAACATGCATCTCACTTTACTGTTTACAAAATAAATATTTGGGAACACCAATGCAAGAGACTGAATGACAGTAAGAGGATATGGTCAGGCTTAAAATTCCTCAATGCATTCTAAAAAAAACCCTTTCTAAAAATATATACATAAGCATTATCAAACCTTATCCACAAAACTGTGTCAAGTCATCCTCTTAGTAAATGTTATCAAGTAACAAATTTCAACTTGCATCTACAATTATATTTAATCTCTAGTGGTCTTTAACTCTTGACCATTTTGTTTTGGATGGTTTAAACGATGTGCGTTTCTGGGGAAAGAGGGTGGGGCATAGTCTAGTTGATTTACGTGATTGGTGGGAAGAGGGATGGTGGGTGGAGCTATAGAATTTCTAGGGCAATATACAGTCTTAAAAAAAAAAAACAATATTGGGATCACTCCGCACCAATTAGAATAAAATGGAATTATGACACCAACATTGGCATCACAGTATATTCCACTGGCCCTTCATGATGCCAAAATTACATCACCGTATAAAACTGGTTACAACTAAATCCCCAAACAAGATTTGGGAATTTATTATGTAGAATTTTATAACAAATCTCATAATTAAGTAAAATTTATCTTTAAATGTTCATGTGAAAAAAAAAAAAAAATCAAAACTTTTCTAACAATTGGTTGATCTAAATCAAACAATTCTTTAACTTCTCAAATCTAAATGAAATAACTACTTGTCAAACAAGTACTCAGGATTACTAACAAGGTTTGCGACATTTCTAGTGAATATCAGGCCAATCTCTATACTAGTAAGACGTCTGCCAGCAATGAATGCAAGCAAAAATAAGAGGTTTGGATTCTGGGAACCAGGTACAGCTGTATAATCCTATTTATGTTAAGCAAGCTCGCCTTCATCAAATCATGCTCTACTAACCCAATGCTGCTGGGAATAGGTATGTTGATTGTCAGTGTTTTGTAAAATATCATTACACACAGATGGTCTACAGCTCACCTGATTCTCTTGAGTTTTCAGGATGTTTTTTTCTAATACTATTTATATCAGTACTGTTATAATTATCATAATTATGTTATTAATAATACTAATACTAATATAAATAAAAGATAAAAATCCAAAAGTCGAGGAAAAGGGTAAACAGGTGAGATAGGTAGGACTAGTACTCAATTCTATTGGTGACTAAGCACTTGTAGAGAGCCATGTACTTGTAAACAATTAATAAACTAAACACACAGTGAGCGTGACATGTACAGCTACACAGAACACTATCATTAGAAGGGGTGTCAAAACATTCAATAATGAACAGAACCTTATGTTATGGAAGGGTTGGTATTTTGGGGTTCTAATTGGTCTTGTTCCAATTCATAATGTATCGAATAGTCGTTCCGAAATTCCTATGGATTCACTGTTACAGGACGATCTTATTCCCGAATAGGATGGAATATGCTTTGCAATATGCAGACAAGCCACAAGCCTTCTAAGATAAAATACTAATCTGACGAGAACTTTTTTCTGAAGGCACCAACACTGAAATTATATATATATATATATATATATATATATATATATATATATATATATATATATATATGGCGTTAACAAAAACACAAGCAAGGTAACGCCACCACCTGTGGACTTCCTTTCCACTAGGCATTAGTTGCATCCTTTATCAAGACAGGACATGCGAAGGTATCCTAAATATTTAATGGAACCCCTAATAGGCAAATGCAATGATCTGATGGAGTCTGGG
>NC_061847.1:18703121-18713121 GCF_019202785.1 Penaeus chinensis | reverse complement strand
CTCCCTCAGCAACAACGAGCTAGGGATCGAGGGCATGAATTCTTCATAATTCTGTCTGCATACATCCCAGCATTTATTTATTTACTGAAAACCCTTCTGCCACGTCAACATCTAAGGTCATTAGCAGCATATATAAAATACTAAGGTCATTAGCGGCCTATATAAAAAGGTGGGGCTTGGGGGCAAAGCCCCATAATGCTGTGTAACTTTTTGGTTCAGTAAGGCAATGCTGTGGATCTCCAGAATGGTCAATGATTAAAACAAACAATGTACCAGACATCAAAAGTTACACAGCATTATGGCAAAGTATGGTGACAAAAAGGAAATTTGGATAAGTGGACAGAAGAGGATGAAGAAGAGAAGGAAAGGGAAAGAGAGAGAAATAAGACCCTTAGTTGAGGCGAGGGCTGACGTCCAAGGCAGGGCTGATCCCTACATTGGGCCTCAGAGTCTGCCCCCCCCCCCGGCAACAACGAGCAAGGGATTGGGGGGGGGGGGTACATTCCAGTAGATTGTTAATGGTTAAAAGCAAAATAAATGGGCTAGACATCTAAGGTAGCACTATAGTAAAAGCACTGTAGCACTATAATAAATGTTAGTGAAGGGTGGTTGAGTTAATGATTAGTTGTTAAAGCTGGGTTATGGAATTGGTGAGTGAATGGGTTAGGGTCGGGTGAGGTAATGTAAAGGGGTAAGATTAAGTAAAGGATATATATGCGTTTGAGGAAGGAAAACAGGTTGTCTAAGCAGAAAGTGTGAGATTCTGTAAGATTGTCTGATAGGTTGGGATGTCTATGTAGGGAGGATAGATGGGGGAAAGTAGAGGTACGGGCTGCTTCAAAAGCTGGGCATGATCATAGAATGTGTGGGACTGAAAGAGGAACATTACATAAGGAACATAGGGGTGGATCGCTTTGTGACATCGGGTAGGAGTGTGTTAGACGGGTGTGGCCAATGCATAAGCGGGCGAGAGCCGTCTCCCAACGTCTGTTCCGATGAAATGGAGCTTGCCAGGAGGAGATTGATAGTTTTACTGTACGTAATTTATTAGTGTGGAGACTTGACCAAAAATATTGCCATCGATTAAACAAGAAGGTCTTAAAGTGTGGGTAATAATCCGTGGCTGGGATACGTGAGAAAGATGATTGGTTTGATGTGGACATAGTATCTGCCTGTTCATTGCCGGGGATTCCAACATGGCTGGGTACCCAGCAAAATTTGTTTTATGACGTGTGGACAGGTAGAACAACCAGTTCTGGATCTTACAAACAAGGGGGTTGGTCGTGTGTATTGACTTTATGAGAGTTAATGAGTTACGGGGGTCAGTAAAAAAATGTAAGAGGAAGAGGGGAGTGAGTATATGTTTTAAGACAAAAGGGAGTGCATGCAGTTCTGTAATAAGGACACTGGATTCAGGAGGGGTATTTGAAAGTACGAGTTGGGAAGATTACTGCAAAACCAGCACCGGAAGTGGCTTTGGAGCCGTCAGTGTAAACGTGAATACTGGAAGAATGAATGGAGACATGGTCAAGGAAATGGGTGAGAAGGACAGCAGGAGGAATATTTGATTTTGGTGGGTCAGGGAAGACAGAGGAGCAAACATGGGGGTAAGGTATAAGCCATGGAGGGACTGAATGGACAGAGAACGGGAGAGGTCGGAGATGGGGAAAAGAGGAATGGGAGAGGAGGGTAACCATGCGAGTGGAGAAAGTAGTAGGTAAACGTGGAGAAGCAGCAAAGGTAGGAAGTAGGGATCGTGGGATAGTTAGTTAAGTGAGGGGAAGTTGGTGGAATCGAGCATAACATCGGAGAGAGATGGTATGCCTGATTCAGTGTATAGGCTCTCTCCACTGGAGAGGAGCGGAAGGCACCTAGGGCTAAGCGAAGACCACAGTGATGGATTGTATCAAGATGGGCAAGGAGAGAAGTTGAGGCAGAGGAGTAGATATGGCATCCATAATCGAATGGAGAGAGGATCAGGGTGACATGAAGATGAAGGAGAGTTTTTCGATCTGAGCCCCAGGATAAATGGGATAGGGTTTGGAAGATTCGGAGACGGCGGCGAGCTTTTTCTTCGATGTAAAGAATATGGTCTCGCCCATCCCAGTAGATTAGCATTAATTTATTTAGAAATGAACCATCTTCATTTCGTTTTTATACTAAGTTCTTAACTCTGGAACTGGAACTCCTGTCTGGTTCATTTGTTGCTCCATTTCACTTTTTCAATGTGACCTATCACAAATCATTATGTACCAATTTTATCAACCACAATGTAAAATGCCCAGGATGAATAAATACACCATGTATTCTCAAAAGTTTCATTACGAACATGCATATAATTAAGCTTCCTGACTCATTTGATGCCAGTATATCGTAGAAAAAAATCAGCTGATGTCTGCACTTCAGTTATGCGTTTGGGTGATATTAAGACAATCCTCACTCGTTCATCTTAACATTTCCATTTGCAGGTGTGTTATTACTCATTCAAATGTACTTTTGAGCTACAGTAAATTACAAACTTCACTGTAATTGTGAAAAAAATGCATGATGCCAAATGTGTACTCGCGACTTGACACTTGTGACCACACTGACCTTATCACTATTCATTGGACTGGGTACAAACACGCTGAGGGAGCATCACATGCCACTTTTGAGTATTCTGGTTACAATATAAAACTCCTTCATTATTTGCACACAGTAGGAACATTGCCATTGCTTTTTCTTTTTATCTCATGTAACAGTAGCCAAGATGCCATTTCAATCTTTCAAAAGACAAAAGGTAAGAAATTCACTCACTACACATCAATAAACACTATGGCATTCTTTTAATTAAATATATGTATCCTGCCAAGAACTACCATAATGATGTTTAAGAAAATGAAAATCAAAATTAAACAGAAAACATTCATGCACTGGTGGTATCTGGGATGCTAAAAGGTAATGATGCACCCTCGAACATTAGGAAAAAAAGGTTATTATTACTTTTCTGTACTGAGTGTGCAAAGATTATGACGGTTCATGACTGAGACTTCCTGACCGAAAAAAAAGTATTCTTGGGTTAGCATATCCACAACAATATCTTATCAAATGACAAGGCAACATCACAAAGTATTTTTAATGGGTCTACAAAATTATCACATACACAAATTTCCCGAAGGTACAAATCCTTTCACACTGTGGTAGCATCTCCCTAGTACTTGAATGAGGGGATAAAACAAGCAATATAATCTGAGTATATCCATTTATAATAGGTTTGTGGCTAAAAGGGGGGAAAAGCGGATGGGGCACTGGCATGAACCCGATCCATATTTGTGTGTTCATGTTTGTGTGCAAATGTGATAGCTGCACATATGCACATATTTTCTAATGTTTGAGCTAATTCATGAGAACTGCCATAATACTAGTCTTTGAAAGTAATGCAAACAAACACCATGAACCTGTAAGCTACCTTGTTTAGGGCGTCATGTATTATAAAGTTTGAAGGGGTTGTTCTGACTGGTAGCGAGTGATAATAGCTAGATGAAACAACTGACCTAACATACTGCAATCAAAGGATGACCCAAATTGAGCATACATAACCGTATAAAGCTTTCTACCAGAGCAGCTGACTTTCAACTCTCATCAACTCTCAAAAGAATAATGGGAATGGAGGAAGGGAAAATGAGAGAGGGATATGAATAAAAATAAAATGTACAAAAGTGACTTTACATTTAGATATTCATTATTGCGAAATTTGTTTTGCAAATAAAGTATAAAACATTTAGAAAAAAATCAACAAGTTAAGTCTCTTGTTTATGCAACTATTCTATCCTTTGCCAGCATTCACCATCAAGCTATACATGAAGGGAAGGAGGCTGAACATAGTGGTAAAAAATATTGACATTATTAATCACAAGTTTTGAATGGCATTATATCCTAGTCTTCAAATCGTACAAAACCACACTCCTTGTAATATACAGTAGCATCTTATCTTACCAAATTAAACCTATAATATCAATTAGCTCTATACACACACACAGGCCTGAAGAAACCTTACCATTAGTTCCCAATACAACCTTTAAAATAAAAATGGTGAAAAAAGGCCAGGAATTCTCAAAACTTGAATGGTGTTACAATTATGCACCTTATGTATAAAAGGAAACTGACCAGGTTGTGTCCGCTAAGCCATAACCTGTAATATTGCACCATGCAAAAGACTGATTGTACTGGTCTCAATGGCAAGGCCTCATTAGGGAATCCTTTCGTTCTTTTAGGTGTGACAACAAATGCCGCAGGCACTTTTAATTTGTTACTTTTTTTATTCATTTATTATTTTTCTGTAGCAGTGAGGCTGACAATATCTGAGCATCCTGAAAAGGTCTATGCTCTGCCATGCTCCCGTAACTACAAGCTGGAGAACCATATTGCAGAAAATAGTTTTTGCTTTCCTTTTTTGGTCGTTGACCCATTCATTACCTCTCAACACAGTTCCTTGACATTTTTCAAAAAAATGGGACCACACAGTTTCTCCCTTTAAATGATAATTTGGTGCCTATTACCAGTTAGGGTAGCATAGAGAGCATCCAGTGTGGCCAAAGACACCTGGTGTGTGCACACACATTAAGACACATAGCTGGAACTATAAGGTATAATTTCAGTGGCACAATTTAATGATTTACAATTTTGTTTTTGTAAGTTGTTTATGAATTTTCCTTTTGCAATTAGGCTGTGGTTTGGAGTTTTTAATCTTACTTTTTATACCTTAACACATAATTGTTTATATTATTAAAAAATACATTTTATTTTTCCTATGCCACAAAAAGCTACCTCTACATTGGACTTGATAAATAAAATATTGTGTATATATGCCATTACATAGTAAATATTGTCCAAAAATAATTTTCACTTTAACTGTAATCAATAATTTACATAGAAAAAGTATTTTAATGGTTCATGAAATAATTTCATGATAAAAGAACTTGTATTATGTGGGCTTATTTGTAAAACCAAATTGCACACTTTTTAAATTTTATGCTTGACTACCCACATTTGCTTTGAACAAATCAAAAACTGTGGCTAAGCCCATCTCTAGCTTTATGGCAAGGTATAAAAAATAAAAGATAAATAAAAATAGAATACAGATAAATAACTTATCCCTTATATAGTTAGACTGCCTCAGTGGTTATGAGAATCTGAAGAAAACCACCTCTTTTCATTGGTCCTTAATAGTATGTACATCAATTTCATTTTCCTTCAATCCATTCTAAATGCACCTAAGACTGCATGTATCTGCGTGATACAATCCCATATTTCTTGTAAACCTTAACTAATCCAGGCAGGAATGTAGTAAATCTTGTTACAGGATCTGGCAAAACCCTATTCTAACTTGTGTCAGTCAAGAGCTGAAACACTACACACTCACTTATACTTCCCCCCCACTTTGCTGCCAACTGCATAGAGATCTGCCTTTTGCTGTACCTGAGATTACTGATAATGTTTCCTTCAAATGAACTGCTGGCATGTAGCCCATTTTTTCCTTTAATGATTTGATAATTCTATTACATGTTCAATATTTTTCCATGCAAACACATCTTTTAAGGCAATTTGGAATCAATAAGCAAAATAAGAATACATACTTTTTTCGAATTATATCTTTTCATTTTTTTTATTTGGAGTTGCATAAAGAGAGAGCAAACACAGTTTGCCAATCCCAAAAGCCTGTTTAGCTATCAAGTGTGTTGCAGTCCACTAAAGTAAATGATAAAACATGACAACATGTCTATACAAAGATTTACAAATTTACAAAAATGGCCTCATGTTTTCCAAAGATTAAAAAGTGAGCTTTTTAACTTAGAAGTAAAGACAGAGGTAAAAGAAATTATGAAGACAACAAAGATACAGCATGATATCAGCCAGCTGCTACATAAAGGACTATGCTTCTAACTGGAACTCAAAAAGATGTCCATGTTTATTGCTGTGGCTGATAAACACATACCCATTTACAGCTCACTTTTAAGGAGTCTTTTGGAGTGATAAGAAATGAATGCATGAGAAGGAGATTACTGAGGATTAAACAGGATGTGAGAAATTAGTAGAGGGTATATTCATTGTTCAAAACAACAATAACAAGAAAAGATGAATAAAAACACTGAAAGTGAATGAAACAAATGTGTAATCTGATATGTGATTCAAGTAGAAATTGAATTGATATAAGATTGTGAAAGACAATAAAAATGGATAAGAAAGTGAATCAATCCAAGAAAAAGTAACAAAGTATACATAACAATCATGCAATCTTCTGAGTATTACAAGTTATTAATAAATATTCAAAAGGCAGTTTAAGAAAAAAATAACAATATCTACAATAATAATTATAACTAACATTAGTTTCATGATTGTTATCATTAGTGTCATCAACATTACCAACATCATTCTTATGATAATGACAATGGCAACAATGACTATAAAAAGAAGATAATAACAAAACTGATAACTGCCAACCTGGAGGCAAAATCTACATATCGAAACCATGTGTATGTATGTACAGAAAGCATGTTTGTGTGTGTGTAGACTGAGAGAAAAAGAAGTCATTCACCAGCACGAGCATAACGGTAAAGAACCAACACAACACTTTCTATCATATACAAGTTCCAAGTTGAGCATGAGGTGAAACAATACACAATGCACTTACAAGTGTATGCTTTCTCCAACACATTTTTTTCTGTTTGTTAAAACAAATTTCCTCTCTCTCTATCTCAGCATATCTTTGGTGCAAACTCCAAGTGTCTGTAAATGCCATAAATAGGAAACATTCCATTTTGTAACAATCTCCTAGAAGGCAGTTCTTTTATCTAATTATTTTTCACGTCCTCTTTTTTAAGCTCCTTCCATCAATCCACATGCACTTCCATGAGAAAAGAAAGGACCAGCATTATAAGCATAAAAGTATATTACCACGTCATAAAATTTATCTTACAATGGGACTGCATTGGCAATAATCTACATGAAGCATGTCTATTACTGAAGGTTGGGGGAGGATTTGCATATGGAAAAGTCACTGCTTAAACACCTGGCAGAAAGGAAAACTGAGAACATTTTCCTCTTCTCAGAAAATTTCATGTATAAACACAAATACAGCCACAGTATCAGCCATACAAAGTAACTATCACCATTTACCATGTCTCTTTCTCACAAAAATATGTCTGCACGCAGCAGGAGAAACACTTCCAATGACTTTTGCCTTTCTATGATTTCTGCTTCGGTAATTTCTTTTCCCTGAATATCATGTATAAATCATACTTTGGTCACAGACACTACATCTGTCTATAATCCCTAATTGCGTACCATAATATATATAGAGAAAAAAATCAGGGCAACTGTACCCTGTTTTAAAATTTGCAAATATAAAAGTAGTATCTTACACATCTCTTGACCAAGATTAAAAATAATATTGATAAAAAAAAGTAATAATAAATAAAACCTTTCATATGAGCTTCTTTGCAATTTATATCTTAATCCTTCAGAACACACAAATGGAGCATATCTATTCTGAATACTGTATTCATGCATTATCACCACTGAGTTAATTTCAAGTCACATTCAGTAACAAGAGCTTCTTGTATGTTTATATTTCCATTCATTTGTCCTTCTTTGTTACTAAATGTCATGACCATTTTTTAAATTGATGTTGGTTGGCTATTTTGCATTTCCACCAAGAAAGTGAATAGATGTTATGACTGCTATAATCACAATCAACTAACCCACATGAGCCTACTGAACAACAAGTCCATTTAAATATAATACCGATTTCCTGTGAAGGTTTTCTACAAGTCTACACTCAGTGGTCATTGAGGGTTAAGTAGCTTCCAGGCACAGAAGCTTAGTCCTTGACCTGACGTCAGTGTAGGTCAGTCAGTGTAGAACTTTCCAGTTCCTACATCAACAAACAGAATACTTAAGAGAATGCAGGATAAAGTTCCATGTCATTAGAGGCAGCCGACCTGGGCTTCATTATTGAGGGTCAGTAAGCCACAGCGGCTTCCTTGTACTCTGATCCCTCCAGGGTGAAGAAGTCTTCCAACTTCCACTGAAGGGTCTCAAAGGTTGGTCTCTTCATGGGGTCCTTGTGCCAACATTCAACCATGATGTCGTAGAGAGCTGGTGGACAGCCAGGTGGTGGAGGCATTCGGTACCCATGCTCCACCTGGTGTAGCACCTCTGCGTTTGTCATACCTGGAAAGATATCATGAATGAACGATGAATTAGCGCAGGATATATCAATTAAATGATAGGTCAATTTACAGCAACTTAAAATAACTAGAAAAATTTAAGAACAGAATTTCCACGGAAACGCACCTGGATATGGTATGCGGCCATATGTTATTAGCTCTGTGAGAAGGATACCAAATGACCAGACATCACTCTTGATGGAGAACTTGGAGTAGTTTGCTGCTTCAGGGGCTGTCCACTTGATGGGGAAGCGTGCACCCACTCTTGCCTCATATTCATCCTCCTGGTGATCCAACAGAGACAGATTTAATATGAGTTTTATCAATGTTGGGTGAGTATTTTCTACATCAAGCACTGCTACAAATATTCAAGTTCTTTTCTACTAAATGGCAAGATTTATTATACTTTAACTGTTATCTTGTTGGACACATTTTCTTCACAATGGCTTGCCATTTAGATACAGACACACATACACACACACATAAATCTATATACATACACAAACAGTGGATGGATGGATAGATGAATGGGTAAACAGATTGATAGTTAAACTGACTGACACTGATATTATAAATATAAATATAAATATAAATATATAAATATAAATAAATATATATATATATATATATATATATATATATATATATATATATATATATATATATATATATATGACTGCAAGTATGATTCAATATGTATGCATTAATAATAGCATATTGTAATACTGCACAGAACATATGTATAATACAAAACAAACATACATAGATGGGCAGCCAGAAAGACAAAGACAGATACACGCACGTGCACACGCACACACAAACAAAACACACAGACAGACAGATGCACACATACAGATATATATTCAATGCCAGTAAATCTTATGTGGAAGTAAAATAAGGAAAAAAGTTCATATCAGTCACAGAACTGGACAATATATTACATTTGCCTTCCACTATTAATGCATGTAGCTGATGGCACATAACTAAATCATATCTACATTTCCTTGCATTAAGGAATGTATATACTAACTATATATAATTCAATATAACAACATTAAATATAAAATTAATTAAATGTGAATGTCAATACCATTATCACAACTGTCACACTGGGCAACATTTTCAAATAATTCGGCCTCACATTTTAAAGCAATCTGATAACAATGACATTGCACAATAGGATACTGCTATACATATAAAATACAAGAAAAAGTGACCAACATCAGTGCACACAAGTTCTAAAACAATAGTGACTATGGACTTCATGAAAAGTTCAATCAACAAGAAATATAATAAAGGTGATAATAACAATGAAAACAAAGACTTTGGAAAAAAGTCGTAATAAAGAAAACAAAATATACTGATGGCAAAACTGGCAGCATATAACAAGGGAAGTGCAATACACATTTAAAATCCACTTTCCCAATTATTAACTACTTTATATCAAAATACTGTGTGTGTGTGTGTGTGTGTGTGTGTGTGTGTGTGTGTGTGTGTGTGTGTGTGTGTGTGTGTGAGAGTGTGAGTGTGAGTGTGAGTGTGAGTGTGAGTGTGAGTGTGAGTGTGAGTGTGAGTGTGAGTGTGAGTGTGAGTGTGTGTGTGTGTGTGTGTGTGTGTGTGTGTGTGTGTGTGTGTGTGTGTGTGTGTGTGTGTGTGTGTGTGTCTGTGTCTGATGACATTTACTCCTGTCTTAGTTATTAAATCTACTTTACTCCATATCCCCCAAAATAAGCATTCCAGTGCTTCAGCCAATATGATTCTAAGCAAATCTATCTCACAAAGAAAAGACAGAG
>NC_061847.1:18675621-18678121 GCF_019202785.1 Penaeus chinensis | reverse complement strand
ACCCCCTGTTGTTTTTTTGTGACTTTTGTTACATATAGATGGCTCTTAGCCCTAGTGACCGATCCTGATTTCCCAATTCCTTGAAGTTACGGAAAAATGTGTTTTTCTTTCTAATACTATTGATATCGATACGGTTTTATTTTTTACTGATATTATGATTATCAAATTGTCTTGGTTACATTGAAGGTAATGAAATAATGCAAAAGAAACTTTCCAAAAAAATTTAGGAAAAGGGTAAACAGGTGAGATAGGGAGGACTAATAACTGACTCCTTGGTGACTAAGCACTTGTAGAGTCATCTATGTGTAAATACAATAAATAAACTTATACTACAATGGGCATGGCATGTATTCTTGCCATACGTGCCAGTTGGGTTAAATTAAGGACAATCTTTCTTCAAAGATTAGACTTTTACATCTTCATAATTTCCACACATATCATATCTTGAAATTATCAACTGAGGAGGAGGGGGAGGAGGAGGAGGAGGAGGAGGAGGAGGAGGAGGAGGAGGAGGTGAGAGAGAGAGAAAAAAAAAAAGTCAAATGTTAATATTTCATGTGAAACCAACCAGAATTATCTAGTGTCTGAGCACACTTGATAAGTCACAGACACGATGATGTTATCTACGAAAATGATCAGAGGTCTAGATAATGATGGACTTGACCTTGTATGGCTTATGGCTTGTCGGATGGTATATGGTAAAACTTTGTTGCAGATGAAACATCTATGGAGTGAATCTCGATCCTAAACACAAAGAAACTATCATAGATATATGAATAGTGGAAACAAAAAGAATGGTGAGCTAATAATGGGTAATTGCTCCAAAGCTTGAATTATGAACCTTATTTGATTTGATTATTTTATCCAAATTATATTTTCTTTGGGCAACTCACTGGCTTATGCACAACAGATATTCAAAGAATGGTATCAACACATTGATAAACTGAGTAACCATTTGTTTGTTTAAGAATCCTCCCAACTGCTGGGCAACTATCAGGTGGATTTCCTCAAAACTAATTCATTCTTTGGTTGTATAACAACAGTCCATTCCCCCTTTAAGCAAAGGCCTAAGTTCCATGGCTGGTGTTGATAACGGAATGATAACAGTTTAGAGATGAGGAAAAAAAATACAGCACAGGATTTTATGAGAAAATATATCATGGATTTTTTTTTTTTTTTTTTTTTCTGTAGTTACTTCTGTATGATTCTGCAGATGTGTTACACAAGCAAAGCATGTTGTGTTTCCCTTCCATAAGGGTGTTCCGGTCAAAGAAGTATTTTTGTGTTCAACAAGAGAAAGAAACATATACAAAGCAAATAGTCACAACTAATGAACATTTATAGCCCAATGATAACAACAATTATGATAACAATAGTAGAAAAGTACCAGTAATAATAAAATACTACAAATAATAACTATGGTTATCATTATGATGGTGATGATACCAGCAGATGATACCATTAAAAACAATATTACAATAGTACTAAGCTCAATACTACTACTAATAAAAAAATAGTACTACTACTACTACTAATAATAATTATTGTTATTGCTATTATCATCATCTTCATTAATATTAGTATTATTATCATTATCATTATTATTACAATACTACAAACACTAACAATAAGTATCATGATAGCAATAGTAGACAACTAATAGAAATGCTAATAATAACAAAAACTGTGATCATGAATCAATGCAAACAAAAAAACATGATGTAACATAAACACATAAAATCTTTAAGAAGCAAAATCAATGAATATATTAGTATATTAACAAGAATGTTAATGATAATGATAAAAATAACAATAGCAATAATAGCTAATAACTAATAATACCAATAATGATGATGATATAATAATATATAATAATAATAATAATAATAATAATAATAACCACAGTAATAATACTTATAATGGTAATAATAACAATTATACTACCAATAACAACAAAGAATAATAACAATAACAGCATCAAAAATAATACAAAAAAAAAAAAAAAACATAAATAACAAATAACAACAATAATAATAATTACGACAATCATACTATTATTATTACTACTAAAAGAAATAACATAATTAGTAATAATAATAATAATAATGATAATAATAATAATAATAATATTAATAATAATAATAATAATAACAATAACAATTATAAAAACAACAGCAATTACAGTTATATTTATGATCAATAATAATAAAAGTAATAACAACACTAACAATACTGATAATAATAATATAAGCAATAATAATAATTCAAACCAAAACAACAACAACAACAACAGCAAAAATACTAACAATGATAATGAAAATAATAATACCAATAATAGTAGTAATGATGAAGCTAACTATAACAGTAGAAAAAAAAATACAATGCTTTTAATCATCATTACTTTACATAGGCAAATAATGAATATTACCAAAGAAAAAGAGAAAGAGAGAGAGAGAGAGAGAGAGAGAGAGAGAGAGAGAGAGAGAGAGAGAGAGAGAGA
>NC_061847.1:18665621-18668121 GCF_019202785.1 Penaeus chinensis | reverse complement strand
ATGAAGAGAGAGGGAGGAGAGGGAGGAGAGGGAGGAGAGAGAGGAGAGGGAGGAGAGAGAGGAGAGAGGAGAGGAGAGAGGAGAGGGAGGAGAGGGAGGAGAGAGAGGAGGGAGGAGGGAGGAGAGAGAGGTGAGAGGAGAGAGAGGAGAGAGAGGAGAGAGAGAGAATTTTGAATTGGCTGTTTTATCTTTCATGTCTTAAAGACCCTGCTTGGTGAGAATACCCTTAGAATCCAGCAACTGTAATATTAATACACAAGAAAAAGTTTTATACCTGCCAAGCTCCTGCAGCCCAGATTATTTCATCCTTCTTATCAGGTACATTGTCTAATAAAGAAATTGCTTTATCTGATATCTTGAACATTATCAAATTGTTATAAAGCTGATTACTTTATACAATACTCAAAGTACCCAATAACCCCAACGCATCACATTCACTCAAATACCAACCAGATGTAACTGAACTTCCATATCTAAATGACATAAATAAACCCAAAGAACAATATCCAAACTCTGATATTTTCCAAATAGCTATAGGTTTTCTTCAACAATAGTAAATAGTGCCATTATAAGATAATATCCCATTGTATCCCTTTTGAATCACCAAAAGCACTGCAGAAATTGCATGCCATGAAACTCTGTATTCCAACTCCTATTGGCCATTTCTATCCTAAAATCATAAACATTTATCACTTGTCAATTCTTTTTTAATGAGAACTTATAAAATTTGACTAAAGACCATGAACATACTGTACACATATTCACAGGACAACATTTATGGGACAACTTGCACCAATAATTACTTTTCCAATACTTGACACATTTAAATAATATCTTGTTACTTTATTGAATTGACTTTAAACTTCTTATTAGGAAAACAGACTTTACATGCATACATATATATACACAAAAATATATGTAAGTATATATAGTTATGTGTATGTATATGCATTATATATATATATATATATATATATATATATATATAATATATATATTCACACACACACACACACACACACACACACACACACACACACACACACACACACACACGTCTATATGTGTGTATATATACATATACATATATATATATAAATATACATATACACATATACGCACACACGTGTACACACGTGTGTACACACACACACACACACGCACCCACCCACACCCCCACACAACTTTAATAGGAAAAAATTATCTCTGCTATCAACTGACAAAATTAACATATTAAATATCTACTTAAACATACTGTATTTATTTGAAAGTGTAATATACAACACCTTGACACAGTAGAATATAATCTCAAACATACAAATAATACATACTGTACTATACATCACAATCTATATTTATTCTTTTTCAATTCAATACAGCCTGGCTTTGATGTAAAATCTTCTTTTTAGACCAAATATACACCATACTGAAGTTCATATATAAACATTTTGAATAACAAGTTGATCTTTGTTAACCTGACCTGTGTAACCTTGACCTGCCCTAGGAAAAATAATGCCTATGTTTCAAAAACACAACTAAGCCAGATTATCCGTAAGTTTTCAAAATCTACCGTTTTATTGGGAGCAAAATCACTGACCTTACCTAAATAACATGAGCAATAAAACTAAAATAACTACTGAGATTAATAGGTTACATTTCTTATGACGAATAAATTCTAAACTACTTTTGTACAACACACTATGGCTTTATGCATGAGATTTCTTGTAATTTTACTATCAAAATGCCCTCCAAAGTTATCATCTGTAATAGAAAGCCTATGTTTTTGAGTCCAGCCCAATAAAAATTCCTCTCTTCAGGAATCACAGCACTCACATTGGATTAAATATATCATAGGAAATCGAAACTGATTCTTTCTTAGAATATAAACTACTAGTAAGGTATACAGTTCTATATTTTCAGAATAATACAGGGTAGAGCTCTAATGTTTTTTGTTATTTTTTACATTACTGTGAGCCACTAGGCCAATAGCAAAAGAGTATCTTCTAAAAACTCATAAACCCCATTGCTTATCTTTAGCTTTAGCTTGGAAAATCAGACATTTCTATGTTAAAACTTGCAGCAACCAGTGATGGAAGGCATACAACCTTTAATCCAGCCCAAACAGTGGCACTGTGCCAAACAATGACATTAATCGTAATATTTTTGATGCTCAACCAAGCACCAAGAATCCTCCACCACACTTATTTTGGCAAGATAAAATGCTTGGTCTGCTTCCTTATTTGCTATCGAGGTCTAAAACCCTCTCTTGGCAAAATAGACTTGTTGCTGAAGGTTTGTTGGGCCTTTTCGTGAATTTCTTAATTGGCATTTTTTTGGATGATGCATCCTGACACTGCTTTAGTGAGACTTTGGCATGGGTTTATCGGCCTATGACAGACCGAGTGTATACACTTTGGCTCCAGAGTCAGCGTTGACTCACCACTGTCAAGTTGTGGACCGACTTTTCTGTGACAGATGCATTATAGGGTGCGCTATGTTT
>NC_061847.1:18650621-18653121 GCF_019202785.1 Penaeus chinensis | reverse complement strand
GGGGGGGGGGGGGGGAGGAAAGATGAAAAGAAACAGTAGATAAATGGACATAAGTGAAAAAAAGGGAAAATAGGAAAAAAAAAACAGCAAAACACGATGACGAAAGAAGGAAGTGGAAGAGGAAGAAGAAAACGATGAAAAGAAAACAGTAGATAAATGAACGTAAAGAGAAAAGAAAGGAGAAGAAGAAAAACAAGACATCAAAACACAGAAGTAATAAAAAGCACGAAAGCGGAGGAGGGGAGGGGGGAAGAGGAAGAGGAAGAAGAGAAGGATGAAAAGAAAACACTCCCGGCCTCTTCTATGGGAACGCCCGCGCCAGCCTTCAACACATATGGATCTCCGGATGAATTAAATAACGGGACTTGGCAACTCCGTCCACAGTTACCGTTATGATATTTTAGAGTGAGGAATTTTTTATTATCACGGTCATTTTCTCAAAACCTTTATTCTTATAATAATTTTTATTATTATCAGTGTCATCGCCGTTACGTTTTTATCGGCAGTTTAACAATTAATGTCCTTCCTATCAGTAGCTTTTTATTGTCATCTTTACTTTTTGCTTCTGTCATTGTGAGCGTGTTGTTGGGATTAGAGCTTTCTGTTAGTTTGACTCTCTCTCTCTCTCTCTTTTTCTCTTTTCCTCTCTCTCTCTCTCTCTCTCTCTCTCTCTCTCTCTCTCTCTCTCTCTCTCTCTCTCTCCCTTTCTCTCTCTCTCTCTCTCTCTCTCTCACTACCTTTCATTCTCCCTCATTTTAAGAAACTCTCTCTCTCTCTCTCTCTCTCTCTCTCTCTCTCTCTCTCTCTCTCTCTCTCTCTCTCTCTCTCTCTCTCTCTCTCTCTCTCTCTCTCTCTTTCTCTCTCTTCCTTCCCCTTTTCTCTCTACCCCTTTCTCTTTCCTCTCTCCCGATCGTCCTGGCAGCCGCTTGTAATCTTCACGGCCTATGGGACTATGTGGATCGCTGTCATAATTCCCGAACTGGTCACGGGGAAGGCATGCGGATGTCTGGTCGGATATGTACTACTGATGCAGAGCCAATTGCCATATATGACACTATGCAAAAAGGTGACGATGTACAGCGCCACCTGCCCGTCCATGGTGACAGCCAGAGTGCTCACTGTTGCCATCAGCCCTTTAGTCATGGTAACTAGAATGACCCAACAGAGATGATGTAGATTTTCTGAATAGGTTATTCCAATAAATTTTTATTGGGTACCTTATAATTCTTTTTTTCTCCGTTTTTTCCCAGGATGTATATTTTTTCCTTTTCGCTGATCTATGATTAATTATGTAGAAAAGTTTTTTGCCGGTGAGCTCAAATAACGCGTTGAAGTGCCTCTCCCCTTCATGCAAGCACAATTTATGTTTAACTAATAGTCCTCTTAAATCAGAAGGAGTTGAGTCAGATTACGCAACTGTCTCGGCATCTTTCCCTGCCCTTTCGCTGGGCGTTTGAATTGTTCTGTAAATAAAGTTTCAATTCAGTTAAGTTTGATTCAGAGACCACCTCTGTCTTCCCCCCCCCCCCTCTCTCTCTCTCTCTCTCTCTCTCTCTCTCTCTCTCTCTTTCTTTCTCTCTCTCTCTTTCTTTCTCTCTCTCCTAAACTGCTGTCTGGTTGTGTTTCTCTGTGTCTGACTGTCTGTATGGCTTTCTTTTGTTTGCCTACATTTCTCTTTCTGAATGTCTGCTCCTTCATTTCGCATTTTCCTTTCCTCCTATATCTGCCTCATTTTCTATTTTCTCCCTCTCCTTTTCCGTCTCCCCCTCATCCCCGACACTTCCTTAAACCCACACAGATGGAATCGCATAATACAAGTAACAGACTGCACGCAAACATCCACGCCATCCACAGCACGGAACATACATGTTGATCTGCATGTCTCCACAACATCCGAGTATGAGAGAGAGTGTGCGTGTGCGTCCTTTTGTCTCTCGTTTAATTATATCATGAGAGTGGAGGGCAGTGAGACAAGGGGAAGGGGAGGGGAGAGGGAAGATGGGCGAGGGGAGAGGAGTGAGGGCTAAAACTGCAGTTTGTCACTCCACCTCTTTAGGTCACTGCGCATGGCGCGCTTCCTTCACTCTTTGTGCGCGTTTTGTCTTCACTATTTTTTCTTGAATGTGATTATTATCATATGTTTATTAAGAAAATAATAAACGTGATTAACGCTCTTTACCATGAAGATAAATTAATTTATCTTCGGAAAGCCGAACATATGAACTGACTCTGAAATATAAAAAAAACTAACGATAATCAACCATGATCTTACGGAAAAAACGAGTACACGCACTTAATTACACACACACACAAAAAACACACACCATCAAAACTACAAGAACAGAGAAAAAACACACCAACAGCACCGGCAACACATTCCCATCAGCATAAGTGCCAGCCTGCGGGACCAGCGCCGAACCTCTCGTGAGTCAACCGGGAGAGCAGGCGACGCGCGGCCCGCCCTCCGCCGCAGCCTCTTCCTTCGTCATACACCGCTGCT
>NC_061847.1:18630621-18633121 GCF_019202785.1 Penaeus chinensis | reverse complement strand
GTGTGTGTGTGTGCGTGTGTATGTGTGTGTGTGTATAGAGATAGATAGATACATAGATACATAGTTGTATAGTTATTTTTAATAAATATACCATTTGACATTTGCAGAACTAACAGAATCTAATATCGCTTAATTGTACTTGAAACTAATATATTCACTGTGATTTCAATTAAAGTATATATAGCATAATCATGTACTGCATTTTGCGTACTAAACTTTTTTTCTTTTTTTTCTAAGCCATGAATTGTTGGTGCACATTGTATCATATACCTGCAAAAAATAAGAATCATGTTTCCGTGTCGAAATATCTAAAGCAACGTATTTCGAACGTTTAGAAGCGTTTGTTATTGCATTCATAACGCGCCCTGAAGTGTGAAGTGTTCTGTACAGTATTTGTTTAAATTCGCGTTTTCTGAAGCTTTACAAGGAAGGTGTTCTTTTTTTTCGTGACTCAGCTCAAAGTACGTTTTTTTTCTGTCTTCAACAAGCTGTGAAGAGAATTCCGGGCATCATTCATCCCAACTAAGATTTCCATTATCTTATTTGTCTCCGTGCATCCGGGTAGATCGAGGAGAAAGAGACACAACGAGCTTAAACTATGTGGATGAGCTTCTCGCACTCGTTGCTTGAGTCAGAGAATCCTGCCAACTCTCTTTCTTTATGAACCTATTCAGATTTTTACCACTGAAAAAAAATATTCTTTTAAAACCAATTTCTCTTTCTTTTTAAACTTTTTCCCCCCTTCAACGTTGGCTTATTTTCTGTTCAAAATGTGAAATGTAATTTCCTTTGGAAATGTCGCTGGGTGGAAAACATTAGAATAGTTTATATGAAAAACGTTTAGCATCCGTTCCTTGCATCCCTTGTTCTGCAAAATAGTTACAGACGTATTCCATTTTCAGCGCCATTTTTCTCCTGTTGTGTCATTCGAAATTGTCAAGTGCAGAGGCAATATATTTCTATGGGCAACAAACAGTTAGAAATATGCAAAGAATCACCGACTTTAAAATAACAGTTCAATGGCCAAATTTTAATGAGCCAACGACATATTAGACTTTACCAACGAAAATATATAGAAATACGGAAACGAAAAATGACAAGTGAAGGAAAGTCCTCACATAAAACGGCATGTAAAATTTAAAACAACATAAATAAAAAAGAATTGCGTCAGTATTCCCCTGCTGGCATATGGAGTCCATGAAAAAAAGATATTGTACCTCGGGCGACCATTCTGCCTCAGCGCGACGCGGGACTGACACACGATCTGACAATAGCGCTTACCTGCACAGTCAAAGCGGTTAAAAAAGATAAATGTTTTAATTTTTCTTTCTGTAGAAAATAAAGATTTGTGATGTAGTCACACGCGTACTTCACCTGTCTGTCTGTCTGTCTGTCTGTCTATCTCTCTGTCTGTCTGTCTCTCCCTCCCTCCTGGCCCTCAGTTCATATATGTATTGATCTGCTTATTAATCTGCTTATCAGAGCTGTGATTTTCGAGATAAGATAAAGAATAACTCCTCCTTTTTTATTCCTATTTTTTCCCCCAAACAGCTGATTTAACATTCTGTTGCCTCGCTCGCATCGCAGATATTTCAAACACGCATGCGCAGTAGCCAGACACGACAGACATACAGCTGAGAGCCTGAGAGCGAAAGTAGCAATCCAATTCAATTAGTTTTTCGCTCGTCGCCATTAGCAGTGTGCTAGGTTGCCGCATATTGATCCTGTGGCACTGTCAAATAACTGTTATCATCTCCCGGCACTCTTCCCTCTTTGAATTTCCCCTTTTCTCTGTATCACTGTTTTGTGTTTGTGTCTGTCTCGTCTGTGTCTACGTCTGTTGCTATCTTTGTCTATTTTTCTGCAGTCTCTCTCTCTCTCTCTCCCTCTCTCTCTCTCTCTCTCTCTCTCTCTCTCTCTCTCTCTCTCTCTCTCTCTCTCTCTCTCTCTCTCTCTCTCTCTCTCTCTCTCTCTCTCTCTCTCTCTCTCTCTCTCTCTCTCTCTCCTTCCTCTCATCCTCTCTCTTTGTCTCCACTCTCTATCCCTTTTTCCAATCACGTAACTAATACTTCCCCGACGTTTTTATTCGCCCGTTTTGTCTGATCCGCGAGAGAAAGATAGAATACAATAACGATAGAGATATGAAGGAATTGGAAGAGAAATATTGACGAAGAAGAGGACTGAAAACAGAGCAAAAGAGAGAGGAGAACAAAGTGAAGCGCTAAGAAGGGCGGATAAGCACATACAAATAAAATATGAATCAGCAAGAGATATGAAAAGGAAAAGGTTAACGGACATAGAAGATATAATGCGAAAATATGACATGGAAAACGTTTATAATGTAACATATAATACAAGATAATAACTCTAGAAACAATAAATATATTAAACAAAGATCATGATAGAGAGAAAGAGAGAGAGAGAAAAAAAAGGACAATAAAAGAAAGAAAGCAAGAAAAAAGACAAAAGCTGAAAACAACGAAACAAACAAAAGACAGAT
>NC_061847.1:18623121-18625621 GCF_019202785.1 Penaeus chinensis | reverse complement strand
AGGCAACCTAGCCAGGCACAATTTACGAACACTGATCAATTCGACAGACCCCTGAAATAAAAGCATTTTGTTGGTACACCTGCTATTAGATTACCCTTAATTAATGACCACTGCATTGCATCCCGTCACTATTTACCGAGCAAACGTCACGGGAATCATTTCATATTATTATTAATCTAATCTTTGGCCGGTTCAGACACACGTTCCAAGTTAGATGAACTCCCTAAACACTCGAGACAATAGGGCCAATGAACACACATTCCTTGACCTTTACAGTTAGCAGTAAACAAGGCAGACTTACTTCTCTGCCAATTGGAATTCATATCGGCCCATTAATATTTAAACAGTGATCACTTAACAAAGGAAACGGGACTTTGAAGGATAGGTTCAATATGAAACAGACGCGCCTGTGCATTTAAAACGTGGAGATGCTGGTGACCTTGTGAAGAAAACGGTCTTTGAAAGAAAACGAAGTGTAGAAGAGGGGGATGCTTAGCGTAAAGTAATGCGTGCTCATCTCGGTCTCCTGTCTGTCTGTGTCTGTCTGCCTGTCTGTCTGTCTGTCTGTCTGTCTGTCTCTCAGTCTGTCTGTCTCTGTCTCTCTCAGCTGTATGTATGTATATCTGTCTCTGTCTCTCCCTCTCTCTGTCTATCTATCTATCTCGCTCGCTCTCTATCTACACACACACACACACACACACACACACACACACACACACACACACACACACACACACACATATATATATATATATATATGTATATATATATATATATGTGTGTGTGTGTGTGTGTGTGTGTGTGTGTGTGTGTGTGTGTGTGTGTGTTGTGTGTGTGTGTGTGTGTGTGTGTGTGTGTGTATGTGTGTGTGTGTGTGCGCGCGCATTAAGGGAGAGACAGTCACAAACACAGGTGCATATAACACCTCAACGAATGTCTGAACGTGCTTTTGTATGCAAGTACAGTAATTTTTATTTCCCATAAAAGGGAATCAATCAGCTGTTGAAGAAAACGTGCTTATCTCTCGCTCGAACGGATCACAGCTGAGCTCTCGCACCAAAACGTGTTTCAACTCTTATCCGACAGATCAGTCACTTTTTCCCACATGCCGCTGCTGTTCCATTTTTTCCCCTGGTTTTAATGTGAATGTCAAATCTGACCTGTAGGAGAGGGATGAAGGGGGGGGGGGGGGGTAGACAGGGTACTGGAGACGGAAGAGAGGGAGGGGGGTGTGATTCACGGTAGGGTGGGGGTGGGGGGTGGGGGGTTGCCTGATTGCTTGCTCTATAATTTGATTTGCAATTAATCTCGAAGAATTAGCAAATTAGCAGCTGAACAAGGAAAGTTTTAATGGAAACAGTGGAAATATTCGAAATATGTCACTGGAACCAATTTAGGATTTGGAACTGCATGTATTTGGCCTGTAGACTGCGTAGGTGTGTGTCCGAAGCCAGCAAGAGAGAGCAATAGAGATTGCCAGGTAAAAAGATAGATACATACTTAAACAGATGGGTAAAAATATACATAAATAGATAGATAGATATAGAGATAGATAGATAGAGAGATAGAAAGAGATAGATAGCCAGATAGATATAAAACGAAGAGACAGACAGAGAAAGATGGATAGATAGAGCGAGTGTGTGTGTGTGTGTGTGTGTGTGTGTGTGTGTATGTGTGTGAGAGAGAGATAGAGAGAGAGAGAGAGAGAGAGAGAGAGAGAGAGAGAGAGAGAGAGAGAGAGAGAGAGAGAGAGAGAGAGAGAGAGAGAGAGAGAGAGAGAGAGAGAGAGAGAGAGAGAGAGAGAGAGAGAGAGAGAATGAGAGAGAGAGAGAATGAGAGAGAGAGAGAGAGAGACAGAGAGAGAGAGAGAGAGAGAGAGAGAGAGAGAGAGGAGAGAGAGAGAGAGAGAGAGAGAGAGAGAGAGAGAGAGAGAGAGAGAGAGAGAGAGAGAGAGAGAGAGAGAGAGAGAGAGAGAGAGAGAGAGAGAGAGGAGAGAGAGAGAGAGAGAGAGAGAGAGAGAGAGAGAGAGGAGAGAGAGAGAGAGCGAGAGAGAAGAGAGAGAGAGTAGAGAGAGAGAGAGAGAGAGAAGAGAGAGAGAGAGAGAGAGAGAGAGAGAGAGAGAGAGGAGAGAGAGAGAGAGAGAGAGAGAGAGACAGAGAGAGAGAGAGAGAGAGAGAGAGTGAGAGAGAGAGAGAATGCGAGAGAGAGAGAGAGAGAGAGAGAGAGAGAGAGAGAGAGAGAGAGAGAGAGAGAGAGAGAGAGAGAGAGAGAGAGAGAGAATGGAAATGGGGGAATGAGATTAATAAAATTATCAGACTAAAATAGAGAGAGAGAAAAAAAGAACAACACCTAAACAGACCCAGATGCAGCCACAGAATTTAGAAATAAGAAAAGGGGAAATATACGCCAACACAAACGGACAACCGAAAGCTCAACCAGGGAAAGAATTTTGCAAAAGATTTCCCTGAATATAAAGGATTGTGAAATGAATCAAGGTCAT
>NC_061847.1:18571131-18573631 GCF_019202785.1 Penaeus chinensis | reverse complement strand
ATGATTGTCACTGTGATTTTCGGTATGAGTTATTTTATATTTCTGTATCTCCTATATTGCCAATATGCAAACAACCTTAATTCCGTTTCCCCAGGAACAAGAACAACAAGAAACACGGCAACAACAACAACAACAAATTAAACTACAAAAACGACAATGACAACAACAAACAACGAC
Source organism: Penaeus chinensis (assembly GCF_019202785.1). Taxonomy (NCBI): domain Eukaryota; kingdom Metazoa; phylum Arthropoda; class Malacostraca; order Decapoda; family Penaeidae; genus Penaeus; species Penaeus chinensis. The sequence goes on along the minus strand of NC_061847.1, from coordinate 18,573,454 downwards.
AACAACAAACAACAACAACAACAACGCAATCCCTTCGCTATCACTAAGTCAACATTAAGTTTGGCATCGAGTCCAGATTCCGGTCTTTTGAATTTCCCGCGCTAATTCCAGCGACGTGGCGGCGGATAACGGCGAGTGTGCCAAAGCCGTTGACGAATTATTATTACCTTTAAAATCTTTCTTGATCTTGATTAATTTAATTTAATTTCACTTATTAATCTATCTGTTTATCATTTAGTATCATTATTATCGTCTTCTGAAATCCCGTTTTTGAGAGAGTGATGAACTTACGAAGGGTACACTGGACTGTTTTTTTGTTTTTGTTTTCACATCAGGGAGCATACTTTCGAAGAAAAAGAAAATCATTATAGAGATAAAACCACTAATTGATTCATAACCCGATTGTGCACGCTATCCAATCCCATAAGTTTACTTCCCACAGAGCCTATGCAGCGCCAGGCTTTAATTAGAAACGAAAGACAAAAGATGCTGAAGATTCTCCTAAACAGATTTCTTTTCTTTTTTTTTTGTTTGCCTTCCACGCCAAATGTCGAGGCATAAAAGGATGTCTGTCTTCTGTGATAAATGAGTGGTTATAGCAATTATGTACACACACACACACACACACACACACACACACACACACACACACACACACAAGGAACACACACGCATTTCTATATATATCTATTGTTTTTGTTTATTGACTTTTCCCTTTCCTAGCCTCTCCCTTGGGTCGGTTTTATTCTAATTAGCCATTTGCTGATTCTCCTACGTCAGATAATTATTTTTTATCATCTCTTCCTAATAATAATTTTCCTTTACGCAGATTTCCTTGCCTTCTTCCGTGTATGTTCTTACGTATTTTTTTTTTTTTTTTAAATAAATGTTGATATCTAAATGTCTGTATACATACTCGAAACTATTCAGTATATGTGTTATGTATGTTATGTATGTTATGCGCGCGTGTGTGTATGTGTGTATACGTCCACATTTTGTTTTCCTCTCGACCATCCCTTTCTTCAGAACTTCTGGAAATTACTTTGCCCTCCTTTGTGTATCGTGCTTGCCGCTGCGCCACCGTTCTGAAGAACTATAGAACTTTATCCTTACAAGTGTTTGCATTCTTCAAATATCTTCTTTATCATATTCTTTCCTTTGCATCTCATTTGCATGCCATTATTTTTATTTCCTTCCGTCAATTCTCCTTCCTTCCACTGTTCTTTATTGACATTTTTCCCCGTTCTTCCTTCCTTCCTTACTAAGAGCACATTGTAAAGGTCATATACCTAACCCCCCCCCCCCCAACCCGCCCCACAATCACCCCCACTCTTTATTGACCTTCACAAGGTCGTCTTGTCCTCACGCTAAGGTGGACGATTTTTGCATGACCAGCTTTCGGGCGATAAGGGGTGGGGGTGAAATGGTTGGGGGAGGGGGGATGAAATAGTTGGATGGGGGGGTGAAAATGGTGGGGGTGTATAGGGCGGGGTTAGGGAAGTGGGGTGAGAGAGGGTTGAAAAGCGAAAAGGCTAGGAGAGGGGAGAGGGAAAGGGGGTTGGAAGAGGGAAGGAGGGGGAAGGAAAGGAGGAAAGTGGGAAAGGGAAGAGAAGAGAGGGGAAATTAGGGAGGGAAAGGTGTAAGTGTGGAAGACTAGGGGAAGGAAGAAAGGGGAAGCTGCTGGAAGGGAAAGGGGCGGGGACGATGAGGAGGGAGTGTGTGTGTAAAAGATGTTATATAACGGTCGGAATAGGTTCATTAATATAATGTAAGGGATATTAATCATTTTAAAGGCCCGCCAACACGCTGTTGAGAAAGAAAAAAATGTATATATGTAAACAAACACTCAAATAAACCCCAATGCAACACATACAGACGCATATACATACACACGCACATACACACAGAAACACGCACGAATACACGCACGCAAACATACACAAGCGCACGTGAAATTCATATACATAATGACAACAAAATGACCAGTTAACTAAACATACAGTCCAGACAGACAAAAACAACAACAACAAAAAAAGAAACCTAGACACGCGAACAGACAAACAGACAAACGAGAAACATCACAGACACAATAAATGAAAAAATATAGGTTATCGTACATCACGTCGGCCAGTGGATCGATCCGCTGGCTGTCTATCATCGAACAGACATAATGTTATCGTAACAAAGAGGCCGAAACAGATATGGTCGCAAGGGGGGGGGGGGGGAAGTCATGGGTTAGTTGTTTGAAGTACAAAAGATGGGGAAGGGGATGGGGGGGGGGGGGGGAGTGCAGTGTATGTAGTTAGGCCAGGTAAGGGGCGGG
>NC_061847.1:18553631-18558631 GCF_019202785.1 Penaeus chinensis | reverse complement strand
AGGGTAGGGGGAGGAGGAGGAGGTCATGGGAAGAAGGAAAACTGAGAGAAAAATGGAAAGGAAAAATAAATGTTCTACAGGAAAATACGAATTAAAATATCAATTCCACTGTTAAATAAAAAAAAGCCCCATTACAAGTGGGACTGTCTGGCTAATAAATTCAAATGCATCAGGCAGATGTCTAAGCGATTTACAGCGAACAGACCTACAAGGAAAGTTCAGCAGGCAGACACGAAAGCAATCGGCCTAATATAAACCATAGCCTTCACTACAAGGCCAGTGGCTTCATATAAACCCACAATTCACACAAGATAAGGGAGAAGAAGCATCAAGAGGCCGCAAGAAGGTCAAGTGGAGTGCATCTGGGAGATATAGCAGCACGTGCGAGCATGCAGGCGCTATGTCGTGAGGATCACAACTAAATCAATGTAGACCAGTGCGACCCACAGCCCCTCGCACGCAACGCTCATGTGTGTGTGTGCGCGTACGGATGCATGTGTCTGTTTGGTCGGTACAAGTCTGTTTACGTATATCTTTTTATTGACATATGTATCTCTGTGTACAAAAGTGTATTTGTTTACTAGTATATATAATCCAGTGCAGCAACGCAGATTCAGCGGAGGTCTGCACACGAGGGTCTACACAACGACCACAAGAGGGCGCTCGCTTGTATTCCTTGCGTTTATTTGTGCTTTTGAATGAACCCATAGAAATAGACACATACGTTATCCTTTGGTCTGACCGGTAGTCTCTGTCTCTCTTTCTCTGTCTTTTCGTTTACGCTTCAGTACATTATCTTCTAACTTTTATGCATAAACGCCGCAAAACTTTCCCTGTCACCGACTTAATATTACGTAACTTTCAATAAAGGGAACACGCACCTGATGTACAGCTGTAATATATTGGCATTCACACATTCGGATCCACGAACTGAAAAATTTCGATCTCTCTCTTTCTCTTCTTCTCTTTCTCTTTTCTGTTTGTCTCTCTCTCCCCCCCCCCCCCCCTCTCTCTCGCTCTTTCTCTCTCTCTCATTCTCTCTGTCTGTCTGTCTGTCTCTCTCTCTCTCTCTCTCTCTCTCTCTCTCTCTCTCTCTCTCTCTCTCTCTCTCTCTCTCTCTCTCTCTCTCTCTCTCTCTCTCTCTCTCTCTCTCTCTCTCTCTCTCTTTCTCTCTCTTTCTCTCTCTCTCTGGCTCTGTCTCTGTCTGTATGTCTGTCTGTGTCTCTGTCTCTCTCTCTCTCTCTCTCTCTCTCTCTCTCTCTCTCTCTCCCTCTCTCTCTCTCTCTCTCTTTCTCTCTCTCTCTCTCTCTCTCTCATTTACTCTCTGTCTCTGTCTCTGCCTCTCGGTCTCTCTGTCTCTCTCTTTCTCTCTCTGTAGTCTGAGGCGATGTTTGTCACGTAACCTTCCGCTACCCTTCCCCTCTCCCTCCGCCTCCCCCGCCATTCTGCTTAACACGCCTCCCCCGCACTAAGGAAATCAATGTTGTTTGTTCAGAGTGAGCATGGGCTGCGTATAAATTCATGGAGATCATCACAGAATCATAGTTGTAATAACACTTGTTAGAAAGCTCTTAGAGGGTGCAAATCTGCGACCAAGACACATTAGTCTGTCAAAGTTTTAAAAGGAAATGAATACTCCGCAGACCCACTCTTTATTGGCGAGGAGGCTGTCAGTTGCTCTGTAGATCCATTAGCATATCCAAATTGCCGTCAAATTAGTTTCATGATCGTGGATAAGCCATCTACATCTATCTATCGATCTATCTATCTATCTATCTATCTATCTATATATATTTTTTATAATGCATCAGTAACGTTTCATATAATTGTACACAATAAAATAAACAAAAACACAACAAATGAACCAACCAGTAAGTGCAGGAAATAACATTACCTCCTCTTCTCGCAGGAGTTAATAAGAGTAACGGTAAAATTATAACATAAGGCGAAAATCCTGGTACTCCTAGCAACCTTTATTGAGAGCAAAGTAACTAGAAAACACTACGTATCAAGTCATCTGTTATTAAAATCTTCCTTCATCTACCCTCATTAACTTTCAGTCTACTCCAAACAGCCTTCCATCTACTATTCTTTACTCATGAACGTGTATCTACCCAAACTGCTTCTGGATCACAGGCATCTTCATTATAATTATGCAGTACGATCCACCAATATTTTGTGTGTAAACTTTGTGATGAAACAAAAATCAGTAAATAGATACATGGCGCCAATTGCATAGCCTCCTCTAGTGGGCAGTAATAGCATCTGCAATGTCAGTAAATGATATTGCAATGGTAAATCAGAAAACAATAATGCCCCTAATTTTACTGCAAGACAACTATTTTATTAATGACATAGAGAACTCGTGTAAATGGCAGTTACAGACATAAGACTATATTCTTATATCAATTCTCCTAATTTGTCCATTTAATCTCCCCCCTCCCTCCCCCTCTTTCTCATTCTCCCTCCCTCCCTCCCTCTCTCTCTCTCTCTCTCTCTCTCTCTCTCTCTCTCTCTCTCTCTCTCTCTCTCTCTCTCTCTCTCTCTCTCTCTCTCTCTCTCTCTCTCTCGCTATCTCTCTCTCATAGATAGCTATGTAAATAAATAGAATGATAAATTAACAGGTAGATAGATAGACAGAAAGATTAATATACATATAGATAGATAGACAGGCAGCTAGATAAAAAGACAAATATATAGACACATAGATAGACGGGAAAGGAAAGGACACGGATATATATACACACAAATACAGATAAAGACACAGAAATGGATAGATTGATTACCACACGCATAATTTGCCAAGCCATAAATCGCTCTCCTCCCGGTCCCTTGACAAAGCCCAGATCAAGGTGGACGATAAATCTGCTTTTCCTCTGGTGCATTGCAGACCATTCCCGGCCCGTGGTGCGCTGCTTCCCAATTAATCTGGACTCGTTGATTAATCTCGCTCGTGTGGCGGAGGCAGGGAGGATGGAAGGAGGGTTGGAGGGATGGAGAAAGGGAAGGACGGAGGGAAGGAAGGAGGGAACGGCGGAAGGAGGGTAGGGTGGTAGGATGGGAGGGTGGAGGGAGGGAAGATGGTAGGATGGAAGGGTGGAAGGAGGGAAGGAGGGAAGGAGGGAAGGATGGTAGGATGGAAGGATGGCAGGATGGGAAGATGGAAGGATGGAAGGAGGGAAGGGTGGAAGGAGGGAAGGAGGGAAGGAGGGAAGGAGGGAAGGATGGTAGGATGGAAGGATGGCAGGATGGGAAGATGGAAGGATGGAAGGAGGGAAGGGTGGAAGGAGGGAAGGAGGGAAGGAGGGAAGGAGGGAAGGATGGTAGGATGGAAGGATGGCAGGATGGGAAGATGGAAGGATGGAAGGAGGGAGGGAGGGAAGGATGGAAGGATGGCAGGAAGGGAGGATGACAGAATGGAAAGAGGGAAGGAAAGAAGGATGGTAGGTTGGTCGGTTGGCAGGATGGGAGGGTGGATAGATGGAAGGAAGGATGAGTTAAGTGGAAGATGGGGTGGGGGATGGAGTGGATAAGGAAGAGGAGATGATGATGATTTCCAATTACACATAAAACGTCATTGCATGCTAGTAAGAAAAAAAAAAAAAAAAAAAAAAAAAAAAAAAAAAAAAATATATATATATATGTATATATATATATATATATATATATATATATATATATATATATATATATATATATATATATTTAAAAACCCCCACAAAACAAGCTGACTTGCATCAACATCAACATCAACAATAACAACACCCTCATCAACAGCAACAACACCCGCTACCCAACCAATCCCCGGGACTTTCATCACGGCAAGGTAATCAATGCTGTCGTAAAGAGCAATTAAAAGGCCAATCTCAAGGCTCGGTCCAAAGTAATTAAGATTTCTACTTGCGGGCACGAGAGAGCCACGAGGCCGGGGAGCTGTCGATCCTCGGAGCGAAGGGCGGGGAGAAGAGGAGGAAGAGGGATAGGGAGAAGAGGAGGGAGAGGAGCGGAGAGAAGAGGAGGAAGAGGGATAGAGAGAAGAGGAGGAAGAGGGATAGGGAGAAGAGGAGGGAGAGGAGCGGAGAGAAGAGGAGGAAGAGGGATAGAGAGAAGAGGAGGAAGAGGGGCGGAGAGAAGAGGAGGAAGAGGGATAGAGAGAAGAGGAGGAAGAGGGATAGGGAGAAGAGGAGGGAGAGGAGCGGAGAGAAGAGGAGGAAGAGGGATAGAGAGAAGAGGAGGAAGAGGGGCGGAGAGAAGAGGAGGAAGAGGGATAGAGAGAAGAGGAGGAAGAGGGATAGGGAGAAGAGGAGGGAGAGGGGCGGAGAGAAGAGGAGGAAGACGGATAGAGATAAGAGGAGGAAGAGGGGCGGAGAGAAGAGGAGGAAGAGGGATAGAGAGAAGAGGAGGAAGAGGGGCGGAGATAAGAGGAGGAAGAGGGATAGAGAGAAGAGGAGGAAGACGGATAGAGATAAGAGGAGGAAGAGGGGCGGAGAGAAGAGGAGGAAGACGGATAGAGATAAGAGGAGGAAGAGGGGCGGAGAGAAGAGGAGGAAGAGGGATAGAGAGAAGAGGAGGAAGAGGGATAGGGAGAAGAGGAGGGAGAGGGGCGGAGAGAAGAGGAGGAAGAGGGATAGAGAGAAGAGGAGGAAGAGGGGCGGAGGTAAGAGGAGGAAGATTGGCAGAGAAAAGAGGAAGAAGAGGGATAGAGATAAGAGGAGGAAGAGGGATAGAGATAAGAAGAGGAAGAGGGATAGAGATAAGAGGAGGAAGAGGGGCAGAGATAAGAGGAAGAAGAGGGATAGAGATAAGATGTGGGAGAAGGGTGCGTAAAGAAGGGAAGGGAGGAGTGAAGTAAGAGGCGGGAGAAAGATGGATATAAGAGGAGGAAGAGGGATGGAGATAAGAGGAGGGAGAAGGGTGCGTAAAGAGGGGGAGGGAAGAGAGAGATAGAAGTGGAAGAGAAATGGAGATAAGAAGTGGATGAAGGGTTGAGATAAGAGATG
>NC_061847.1:18541131-18546131 GCF_019202785.1 Penaeus chinensis | reverse complement strand
CACATAATGAAGACTGGCAGGGGCTCCATACACAGGCCGAAGCACTGAGGGTCAGAGGAGGTCAGGAGAGGTTCGATGCCGTGACAAAAAGACTTCTATTTATGTCGCAACATTAAGGGCTGCTCAAAAGAGAATATTTCCGTCTTTTGCTTATCTGTCCAGTTCTTTCGGAATTCATTTTTTTTCTCTTCTCATCCTATATAATATCATTATATTAATATTACTGCTTATATAGGTTTAAAGGATAAAAAAAATAGGCCAATTCTATTTCTATTGTGTATGTATAAAAAAAGTAATGAAATAATGTATATTACTATTATTAATCTAATGTTTTTTTCCTCATATGTTTTATTCTTCCCGCATCAATATAATTCTAACAAGAATAGTGCTGCTGTCACCAGGAAAGGACAATCGTAATTAATGAGAATAATGATTAATTATCAGGGAGTTAACGAAGGATGAAAATGTATTGAAAAATGTTCTATATTTGGACGGTAAGTACATTCGATTTAGTTCCCTGTCAAGATTTAGAAAAGGAATAAATATATGGTATAAGAATAAGTGGAAGGAATAAATAAAGTGAATAGGCGAAATGGAAGGAAAAAGAAAAAAACTGGGAAGGTAAATAGAGTAAATAATGGAATATAATGAATAGAGAATACAGTGAAGTTGATGGGAAATTGATTTTAAGAGTAGGGGGAATAACAGAAGGAAGAAAGGGAAGGAGGGAAGGAAGGAGGGAAGGAAGGAGGGAAGGAAGGAGGGAAGGGGAGGGTGAAAGGGAGAACACAAAGGAGGACTAGGGGGGGGGGGGCGGTGTCTGGAAGTGTCGGGGGGGAGGGGAGGGGGGGTTTAAAGGTTATTCTGCTTCGGACACGATTTTTCTTCCTGCCTGTCACACACACATGGGTACGCGTACACACACACACACACACACACACACACACACATGTACACGGTGGTTTTGTAACGAGCCACACATAAACACAAACACACATACAGATACAGTTGCTAGCTTTGTAACACAACAAGCACACACACATGAACTCTCTCTCTATCCCTGTCGCATAAACATACTCACACACACACACACAAACACACACAAATTCTTAAACGTTCACACAGAAACACACATTCTCTCTCTCTCTCTCTCTCTCTCTCTCTCTCTCTCTCTCTCTCTCTCTCTCTCTCTCTCTCTCTCTCTCTCTCTCTCTCTCTCTCACACACACACACAAACACACCCATACACAAATGCACATACACACACACCACACACATTGTCACTGAAACTCGTGCACATATTTAATACTTTTTGATGTTTGCAAACATGAACAATTTTAACCTCCCCCGTTTTCTTCCCCTTCTACCATCATCAAACATTCCTGTAGCTACTTAACAATATCCGTCTATCTAATTTCAGAGACAGAGGTGTACTTGGGTACAAATGCCAAAAATAACAGGCAAAATTATCCCTTCCCGTAATAATCTCAGATATTAGTCATAATTCGCCGGTCGCATTTTCTCCGAATTTCGCGGCAAAAAGAGAGAAATTCCCGTTTTCTCTGAAATTTCAAATAAGGCTTTTGTCGTTTTCAATGCTCTGGCGCCCGTTTTCAATCACATCTAAAAACGAAAATAATCAAGAAAATAAAAATGATAAATAAATCCGTTAAACAAATATAAAGTATGATAATTCTGACATGAATGAGTGATTGAATGAATTAATTAACTAATTAGTGAGTAATTGAATGAGTGAGTGAATAAATAAATGAAATAGTTGTTCAAATGAATGAAATAATCACTCCTTCACGTGATTTAGAAAAAAAAGTTAGAGCAAAGAGTGAGATAGCGAGAAAAAACAGAGAATAGTTCAATAATCTTCAGTGATGAGATTGCAACAACGTAAAGAAAGATTGCAATAAAAGAAGGGGAGATTAACAAAGCATGGGAAGTTGATGAGTCATGCATCTTGAGTGTGCAACCAAAGGATATTGTTGCAGGAGGGGGAGGGGGCGTAGGGGGGGAGGGGCATAGAGGGAGTGCAGAGAAGGAAGGGAGAAGAAGAGGAAGATGGTAGAGGGATAAACAAACAAAAAAGGGAACACAGACGAAAACAGAAGACACAGAAAAAGGAGAAGCATGAAGAAACACGAAACGAAAGCGTAGGACGAAAGAATGAACAGAAAATGGAAGTAAATATATAGACTAGAGCGAATGAAAACAATGAACAAGAAAAATAAAAGTAAAGAAAAGAAAAAAGTCGAAAAAAAAACAGAAAGAAATGTCACGTTCAACTGCGGATAGATTGGCCTCAAGGATTTTCTTGCAAGGTTGAACCGAGGGAGAGAGGAAGGGAAGAAGAAGAAGAGGAAGGAGAAGAAGGAGTAGAAGAAGAAGAAGGAAGAAGAGGAAGAGGAAGAGGAGGAGGAGGAGGAGGAGGAGGAGGAGGAGGGGGGATTAGGGGGGAGGGAGGAGGAGGAGGAGGAGGAGGAGGAGGAGGAGGAGGAGGAGGAGGAAGAGGAGGAGGAGGAGGAGGAAGAAGAGGAAAAGTAGGAAGAGGAGGAAGAGGAGCATGAATAATAACGACAACAACAACAAAAATACAAATACTAATAATGATAATAGTCATGATATTGATAATAATAGTAGTAACAACAAAAGCAACATCAGTAATAATAATAATAATAATGGTAATAGTAATAATAATGATAATAATAATAATAATAATAATAATAATAACAATAATTTTAGCATTACTACTACTACTACTAATAATAATAACAAAAATGATAATAAGAATAGTAATATTAATAATAGTCATAATCATGATGATAATAATAATAATGATATTAACAATACTACTACTACTACTACTACTACTACTAGTAATAACAACAACAACAACAATAATAAATGGCACTGATAAAGCTATCATAAGATAGCGACCTGGATATAAATCTACGGAGTCTACAACCCCATTTTAATATATGTTCTCAATACGTTTCGTGGAACATGAAGAGGGTAAGGTAAGAAGCCACGACTCAACATGACAGCTTTATGCTCCTGTTTTGTAGCCTTTGAAATACAGCCTGACAGCTCCGTTGTCCTTAGCCATGACACCGGTCGACAAATTCGTGTTTCCGCTTTGAAATTCGTGTTGTCAAATTTTGGTTTGTTTCATGCTATATTTTTGTCTGTCCACATGACCCCTTACCTGACTCTGTTTCTCTCTCTTTGTCTACCTCTTCTTCTCGTTCTTTCTCTCTGTCTTTCACTCTCTTTTCTCTCTCTGTCTCTCCCTCCTCTCTCTCTCTCTCTCTCTCTCTCTCTCTCTCTCTCTCTCTCTCTCTCTCTCTCTCTCTCTCTTTCTCTCTGTCTTCCGCTTTTACACTCATTCGCTCTTATCCCCTCTCTCACTCTCTCACCTTCTTTCACTCTTACTCTCCCGTCTATCTCTCTGCCTGTTTATCTGTCTGTCTGTGTATCTGTCTGTTTATTTGTCTGCCTATATGTTTATCTATGTATCTGCCTCTCACTATCCCTCTCCTTTTCAATTTGTCTATTTCTTTTTTTCTTTAATTCTCTCTAACCTTTTCCCTCTTTCTTCTGCTTTCCCTCCATCTCAGCAATAAACCGAAATGGATCTTAACCGCGTCACGGCAATCTGTCTGGTTGAATGCGTACCAACACGAAACAATGGAGTGAACGGAGACGAGAGAGAGAGAGAGATAGAGATAGAGATAGAGATAGAGATAGAGATAGTGATAGATAGATAGATAGATAGATAGAGAGAGAGAGAGAGAGAGAGAGAGAGAGAGAGAGAGAGAGAGAGAGAGAGAGAGAGAGAGAGAGAGAGATAGAGAGAGAGAGAGAGAGAGAGAGAGAGAGAGAGAGAGAGAGAGAGAGAGAGAGAGAGAGAGAGAGAGAGAGAGAGAGAGAGAGAGAGAGATAGAGAGAGAGAGAGAAAGAGAGATAAAGAGAGATAAAGAGAGAGAGAGAGAGAGAGAGAGAGAGAGAGAGAGAGAGAGAGAGAGAGAGAGAGAGAGAGAGAGAGAGAGAGAGAGAGAGAGAGAGAGAGAGAGGGAGAGAGGGAGAGGGAGATATAAACATTTAAATATATATACATACATACATACATACATATATATATATAATGTATATATATATATATATATATATATAAAGTATATATACATACATAAAGTATATATACATATATATATATATATATATATATATATATATATATATATATATAAATGCAAGCATATATGTATGTATGTATATTCAAACACACTTATTTATATGTATATATGTATAATCATGTATGTATATGTGTGTGTTTGTATGTGTGTGTGTGTGCGTGTATAATACTAGGGATGCCATTAATAATGGTAATAACAATATGAACAATAACAAAAGCAAAAGCATACGTTTTGTTTTCTTTGCAAATATCATCTCACTTGTGGCATGCAGCTTAAAAATCATATCGTGAAATAACCACTTTTTATCTTCTACACATGACATTAATCGTCTGAAATATGAAACATGGATCTGTTGAATAGAAGACAGAGAAAGATTCAACAACGAGCAGAAATATTCATAATAACCTGAAATTTGCAACAAAAAAAATCCTGGAAAACGCGACCCGGAACTCCGCCCATCTTTTTCTTTAACCAATCAGATGCAAGGAACTTTGACCAATCAGATGCAAGGAACTTTGAATTCTCTCTTGCTATTGGATATTTACTACGCATGCGCTGTCCGGGTACTTCTTTTCATCGCCCTCTTTGGGAGACAAGGGGAACAGGGGAGCAGGGGAATCTGAAAAGAAAGACTAACGAAAATAGCAAAAGGAGAAGAATGAAAAGAAGAAGAAGAGAGAGAGAGAGAGAGAGAGAGAGAGAGAGAGAGAGAGAGAGAGAGAGAGAGAGAGAGAGAGAGAGAGAGAGAGAGAGAGAGAGAAGAGAGAGACGAGAGAGAGAGAGAGAAGAGAGAGA
>NC_061847.1:18513631-18516131 GCF_019202785.1 Penaeus chinensis | reverse complement strand
ATATACTAGTACATGGCGATTATTAACAAAAACTATACCTCGTTTCCTGTTTTTTCGTTACAGGGAAGCTCGCTGCATAACCGCCTGACTTACAGTGACTAAACACGATGTTTTTATCTTATATACGGCTCAGTTTGCACAGGACGAAAACACAATCGTTTGGGAGACTGTGCGAGCGAGAGAACGTGTGAGATAGATAGATAGATTGAGGGAGGGAGAGAGAGAGAGAGAGAGAGAGAGAGAGAGAGAGAGAGAGAGAGAGAGAGAGAGAGAGAGAGAGAGAGAGAGAGAGAGAGAGAGAGAGAGAGAGAGAGAGAGAGAGAGAGAGAGAGAGAGAGAGAGAGAGAGAGAGAGAGAGAGAGAGAGAGAGAGATGCTAACACAAGAAGCTAAACACAACCATCTATTTAAGATGACTGCATTTCAATTATAGTATGGTTTTGGTCTACCTTGATCTTAGCGTGCAGCTGGTTGCCGTAAGAGTACATTATCATTATCTCTTAGTATGGGGAGTACATAAAATTTAATAGCCTTAGAACCTACCAAACAAATCGGAAATTAATTGACTTCTGCTACAAATTGATACACTACTGGATATTCTGACATCATTACATTAGCTTAGTCCTCCCTCATAAATCAAAGAGGTTATTCCAGCCTTCACCTGGATTGCAGCCCTGTCCACAGCCGTTCTTGTCCCCAACGAAATTATATTCAGATTCCTGGATATTCTTTATTTTCTAAGACAACCCTATGTGACCTGCTTTCATCTGTCCTCATCTGTTATTCCGCTTTTGTGTCATATCCTTCGGGTGCATTTCGACCCCTGGTTCTACAGATTTGAAGATGGACGGCGATCTTTCTTGCATTATCATCTTGTTGTGATCGTACAAAACTGCTTTGAATGACAACCGTTCTCTGATTTCGAATTATCGACAATGGTAAAGTGATGATAGTCTCGTGGTATTAGTTGTTTTGGCATTGTAAGTGTATAACAGTGAATAACGGTGATACATTACTACCAAAGGAAAGGATAAAGCCTTTGATAAGAACAAAAATAATGATAAAATCATGGAACTAGCGTGCATATCGCAGTACGTTTAAGTAAACCATTAATGATAATCCATAAAAAGGGCTCTTAAACATTCATTACGCTAATGATAAGGGATAAAGATATTACTTGTCTCTAGCCTTGAGTTAGTCTACGAAGCTGAAATAATTACTTATTTTCATGTGTGAAAACTGAAATGGAAAGTGCTTTTATTGATTCTCGTGTCTACATGACGCAGATGTCTAGTAATATATACTCTCAATAAAACATTTAGAATAAACTATTAAGTAAATAAGGAGTAACAATAATTTACATTAATTCGGGTTATGTGACCAGGTGAGGTATCTGGATACATTCTAGACCGGAGAGGTGGAGGAATGGGCCGTGAATCCATTTTTTAAGCGTTGTTTTGCATGCTTCCTCAACATTTGTTTCAAGGGATTCCTCATGGGGGAAGATGGCCAGGCATTACTCGTGTAATGTATATTCTTGCATGCATTAGAGTTTATTGTTCATATTCCAGATTTTTTTCTCATTTACCGCTTGATTTTCCTCTCCTTTTTATCTATTCGTTCTCTTTGTTTCTTTCGCATTTTCTCCGTCTGTCTGCTTTGTTTTCTCCTTAATCATCCTATCTCTCTATTACTCTTTTAACAACGCCAAAGGACATCTGACAATTAGTTCTGATCATTAAATTTCTCTTATCCATCATGCTGACACACACACACTCCGAATCGTATATTTGTTCGAACGTCACGACTCCGGCTTAGGTTTAACGGATAGCGATCATAGCGTTATTCTTCTTATGTGGACGTTTGTTCGCATGTCTTGTGGCCATCGAAGTCAGGTGGTACTTGTGCGAAGGCTAGTAAGACATCATTAGATATCATTATGGGTGATTTTATAACTGTCAATCATGGCGCTAATTCTATGCATAAACCTTGGTGTAGTTTATGACCATTTTTTCTCTCCGTAATAATGTGTCTGTTGGTCTGTTCCTGCGTCACTCTTTTTGTCAGGCTCTCTGTCTGTATGTCAGTCTGTCAGTCTGCCAGTCTGTCAGTCTGTCAGTCTGTCTCTGTCTCTGTCTCTCCCTCTGTCTCACACAAGAACATACTTAAAACTTGTTAAAGAATCGACATTACTAACCTTCAGTCGAGTCTCTAAGCGCCAACGATTGCTCAGCAGAAATTCGGAGCCCCGGCTGCGTGCGAGGGAGGAGCCCAGTGAGAGCCGCGGCGGACTTATTACTGACAAAGAAGTGTTGTACCTTACACTCTCAGGGGCCGGAACTGATAAACGTTATCATCCTTCTCTCTCTCTCTCTCTTTCGTTCTCTCTCTTTTTCTCTCTCGTTCTCGTCTTCTGTCTCTCTCTCTTTTTCGCTCGTGCTCTTTCGTTCGCTCACGTCTTTTCTTTTCTCTCTTCTCTCTCTCTCCTCTCTCCCTCTCTC
>NC_061847.1:18473631-18478631 GCF_019202785.1 Penaeus chinensis | reverse complement strand
CGTCACTTGGGGAATCAGTTTCAATTTTCATAACTTTAGTTTTATCTACATTCAGAAAAAGTCCAGCCTCTTCACTTTTCATACTACTCTGCTGACTAACTCTTGAAGCTCCTGCGTTGACCCAGCAATCAAAACTACATCATCTGCGTATCTCAAGTTATTCACGGTACGTCCCCCAATTCTGATAGTCCCTTCAAATGTATCAAGTGCTTCTCTCATGATTGCTTCGGCGTATATATTAAAAAGGTGAGGTGATATCATACAACCTGGTCTTACTCCCTGTCCCATGCTAAACAGTTAACCCATAAGCTGTTCTCACTGCTGCCTGTTGTTGTTCATAGTGATTCTTGATTAGCATAATGATGTGTGTTGGGAAGCCCATTTTCTTCATCTCATGCCATAGGATTTCATGTACAACCGTATTAAAAGCCTTCCTATAGTCTATGAAACACAAATACAAATTCTTTCTCTGTTCCCTATTTTTCTCGATTATCATCTTCAAATTTAAGATTTGATCTCTTGTACCTTTTCCAGGACGAAATCCATGCTGTTCTTCTGCAATCTCTATTTCAGGACGATTTTTTATTCGGCCAACTATTATCTTGAGAAGTAATTTACTACAGTGGCTAATAAGAGCTATTGTTCTGTTACTGCAGCATTCGAGAGTGTCACCTTTCTTTGGAATTGTTATGAAAACAGACTTTGCCCAATCATCTGGCCATAACTTCTCGTTCCATATTGCGACACACAGTTTATGAAAATATTTTTTTTACATTGTCTCCTCCGTTCTTTATCATCTCTGCTGCAATATCGTCATAACCCGGTTTTTTTCCCATTTTTTATCTCATTCATAGCTTTTCCAACCTCTGAAAAAGTTGGTAATGGTTCTTATTCAACTTCAAAAAGGCTTGTTATATGGCTTGTTTCTATAGTTCCATTCTTACTGTACAGTTCTTCGCAATATCTTTTCCATCTATCCATAACCTTACTGCCTTCTCTAAGTAATTGAGTTTGTTACTGCATTCGGTTCAATTCTCTGGCAAATGTCATTTATATGTTTTTTTTGTCTTTCCTTAGCAACCTTTGTACTAATGAATCCTGCTGCTTGTAAGCATCAGTTCCGTCTATAATTTTAGGAGCACTAGCTTTTATTTGTCTTCCTTTTTCAATTTCGACTAGGGTGTCAGCTGATATCCAACTTTTCCGAGAATGTTTTCTTTTCATAATTGTTGCTTTTGCTGTTTGAAGCATTATGTGTTTACCCTCTTCCCATAATACACTTGTTAGCTTATCTTCCTCGCATGCTAACAGTGCCATAAATCTATTATCAAGTTGTACTCTATATTCATTGTCAATAGATGAGAAGTCTAGTCTCAGTGGAGCAGATTTCTTTTGCAGCCTTTTAAGTCTAAGCTTAATGTCCGTGACAAGTAGCTGGTGATCACTATTACAGTGGGCTCCTGGGAGGGTTTTTGTGTTTTTAACACTACTTTTCCACTTTTGGCTAATCATGATGTAATCAATATTTTTTTTTTATTTTTCCACCTACTTTCCATATACTTATATATATACATATATATGAATATATGTAAATATGTGTATATATATGTGTGTGTATGTATAGATATGTGTATATATATACATATATACATATATCCCAATGCCGTCGGGGAAAATGAACAAAAAATGGGGAAAATGCTGTGCCCATTTTCTATATTTTTTGTGAAATGTCTGCTCATAGATGGCTCTGCTAGTGCTTAGCCACAAAAGAGTCAATTAATAGACCTTGTGACCATACGTGATTTGAATTGGCGGGAAAAACGTGTTTTTTACTAGTGCTATGGATATCGATGGTGTTATTTTTATTATAAACATTATAATTATTATAATGTTTTTTAATATTAGTAACAGCAAAATAAGATAATGTAAAATATTTCGTAAATCAAAGAAAAGGGTGAACGGGCGAGACGGACAGTACTCCTAACTGGCTCATTGGTGACTTAGTACAAGTATAGCCATCTATGTGTAAAAACAATCAAACAAGTACTAACAGTGGGCATAGCACGTGTCTACCCGTCGTACCCGTCGGCAAGGGGTTAAACACATATATGTATATATGTAGATATATGTATGTATACATATATATGTATATATGCATGTAATTACACACACACACACACACACACATACACACACACACACACACACACACACACACACACACACACACACATATATATATATATATATATATATATATATACATACACACACACACATGTATATACATGTATATACACACCCACATATATGTTAACAAATATATACAAACAAACACACACACACACACACACACACACACACACACACATATATATACATATATATATATATATATATATAAAATATAATATGATAAATCATATATGTATATATATGTAAATATATATATGTATATATATATATATATATATGAATATATATATGAATATATTTTTTTTATTTCTTTCATTTATTATATATATGAATATATATCTATATATATTTATACATATATATACACATGTATATATATATATATATATATATATATATATATATATATACATGTGTATATATATGTACAATTATGTATATATATATATATATATATATATTTACACACACACACACACACATACATATATATATACATATATATATATATATATATATATTCAAGGCATATATATATATAAATATATATATATTATACACACACACACACACACACACACACACACACACACACACACACACACACAAACACACACACACACACACACACACACACACACACACACACACACACACACACACACACACACACACACACACGTACACATGGATACATAGGAATATATATATATATATGTATATATATATACACACACACACATATATATATATATATATATATATATGCATGTATATATATATATATATATATATATATATATATATATATATATATGAATGCCAGTCACTACGGCCCTCAACCACTACGGCCCCAGTCACTTCGGCCTCTGACCCCAGTCACTACGGCCCCAACATGAGTCACTACGGCACCAACCCCTAGTCACTTCGGCCGACTCAGACCAACCACCCTAGTCACTTCGGCCATCATTAGAAAGTATTTTTAATGAAAACTGGTATTCTTTCCTGCTTGCATTAATAGGAAATTATTACAATAAGACATGTTGATAAAAGAAATATATTTAACACAGAAATAGCTACATAACCAGAATGTATATGATTCATACGCACTGTACAAATCCTAGTCGTACAACACATATAAGGGAATCATATTAATTCTTACATAACTTCGAACATGCTTTTAAGAGGTGATTGGTGGTTATTTCATGGCCTTCATACCGTTTCCATAGGGCAAATATTTTGCCTTGGACTGTTCTAAACTGACGGCGCTGGCGACGTGTGTGTTTACCATCCTTGACAAGACGGACCTCTACAGTTACATTTTTTGCTTCTTTGTACAGTAATGGCACTAAAACATAAAATGGAATATGAGAGCTGCCTGCCATACCATTCAACTTTCTGTGGTATCCCTCTACGTCATTGTTAGTCCGGATACTCTGCCCGAATACAGTCCAGTCACTTGGCGCCCAGGAATCCATTGATCCAAGTTTCTTTAACATATTCCATTAGAATTTGAAGTGGTCCAGGAGGCACTCGTAATTCAATCTGTTCAAATGTTGTTTTTATGTGTTCTTCAGGGAGGAAAGGAAGTGCCATGAGCTGCCTTATGAAATCCTTAGTTGGGCGATGATTCATGTATGGAGCAGCCAGTCCTATTTCTTGGATTGTTCTCCAAATGGCTTGATTCCAATGGGACGAGCATCCTTGCAATTTTACCATCGGGAGTAATGTCCTGACAGCCGACCATACAGCAGCTTCAAAATCCAAAACCAATTTCTCTACTTTGCACTCCTGTAGTATGTCTAAAATAGCCTTAAAAACTTTCTTGTAATCTTTTTTTCTTTTCCCCGACATGAGGGTAAATACTAGAGGTACTTGTTTTATATTTCCTTCGATTCCTTTCACAAATGCATTGATGCCAAATAATTGATAGAATGGCTTGAGCACTACACGAAATGTAGCATCCACGTACCACGTCCTTGCATTCTTGAGTAAAGCAAGTTGTTCAGAAGTAGCGAATACTAAGTGTCGGCCACCAGTTATAACAATATCCTTCTGAAGGAACTCTTTTGGGATGTAATTGTCATCCAATTCAAAGTTCAAATTATCTGGTTCATCAGGTCTGTCACCCTGTCTAAGGCGATTTAGAGACCGTGCTATATTAACTGTATTTAAACAGGCTGCATCATCCCCTTCTGTGGCAGTTATAGCACGATCCCACTAAAGAAGAAGCGGATGAAATTTTTTTCACCTTCTCTTTGGATAAGGCCTTTGCAGCAGCAATGACTTCAGCCTTAAAAGTAGCACCTTGTTGGGGTTCGTGAACATGATGATGAGATCCTCCGGTGAAAATGGAGCCATTTATTATTTGCATAAACACACATAATACCTTAGAAAAGGGAGGCCTGGATGAAATATTCAGGAGGAGTTGGACTGAGACAAACAACACAAATATACAAACAAGTGTCTTATTGAATTCTTTAGAAATATACATAGACAACATGTGATTTATACACTTTTGGTAATATATACATTTATGATTCTATATTCCTTTCCTTGGTCATGAAATGACACGTGGGAGGCCGTAGTGCCTGGGGCCGCAGTGACTAGGGTTGACGGTGAGAGAGGCCGTAGTGACTAGGGCCGTAGTGACTAGGGCCGAAGTGACTGGGGTCGTAGTGGTTGAGGGCCGTAGTGACTGGTTCCCATATATATATATATATATATATATATATATATATATATATATATATATTGATATGCATATATATATTGATATTTATATAAGTTTATTTATATACATA
>NC_061847.1:18448631-18451131 GCF_019202785.1 Penaeus chinensis | reverse complement strand
TGGCACAGAAGCTACGGGGGCCTCTAATGCAACAGTGGTAGGGGAAGAGAGAAGGGGCGAGGGAGAGAAAAAATGTGTGAGAGTGGTGACAGAGGAAGAGGGAGGACAGGAGGAAGACACACACACACACACACGCAGAAAAAGAGAGAGAGTAAAAGAGAAAAAGAGAAAGCGAAGGAGGGAGAGAGAGAGAGAGAGATAGAGAGAGAGAGAGAGAGAGAGAGAGAGAGAGAGAGAGAGAGAGAGAGAGAGGGAGGGAGGGAGGGAGGTAGAGGGTGAGGAAGGGTGGAAGGGAGGGAGCATATTGTTAGCACCTCTTGACACGTCGTTAGTCTGGCGTCGCTGTTCCGTTCGGCGTTTAGACTCCCTCTTGGCATCCTTGGCGGACCTCGTGCCTCGCCGCCGCCCCATCCGCCTGCTGTTTCTGAAGGGGTTCGTCATTGTCTGGTTGCTGCTAATAGTTAGGATTCGCTCGTTTTCTGTTCGTCGAATGCTTTAGTTTATTTATGGATTTTGTTTGCTTATTTTAGAAAAAAATCTATTCAGTTGCTTTTACTCTTCTTTTCCATCATCATCAGCATACTTTTAATCATCGTCATCATTTCCTCTCTGCCTTCTCTGTCCTTCCTTCCCCTTCTTCCTCACCTTATCAGAAGAGCTGTTATTCACTCACTTCCCCCTTTTCCTCGTCCTTTCCACCTGTTCACCTTCTTCGTCTCTTCCTTACACTTGTAAAAGGAAATGAACACGGAAAAGCCTCTCATATCTATTCATAAACAGCTTTCCTAAAATAATTTCAGCTTCCCTAAAGAGTCGTTCGTGTGGATTATTCTTGGAAGACATCCTTAATTGGAGGTGAATGGCACTATTCCCGTTTTCTTTGAAGACTTGCTTTGACGGTGTCGAGATATAATTATACTGTTATAATGATAATGAAAATAATGGTAATGAAAATAATGATCATGGGAATGATAAGAATGATAACAATAATGATAATGATAGTAATGATAGCTATAACAAAAACAGTCAAACAACGGCAAACATAGTAATGATGATAATAGTAACCGCAATGAGGATAATGATATAAAGTGACACGCTACTTGTATGTGACTGACAAATAAGTTACACTTTTATGAAGACGTGTGTGTCTGTGTGCGTGTTTTTCGCGAACATAGAGAATAATGGATACTCCTCCGTTCCCTTTGTGCAGTTGCGTTATATTCATCTTACTATATCTCCTCATCTCAGGAATAATGGAATGTTGTATTCTGTCTCTCTCTCCCTCCCTCCCTCCCTCTCCCCCCCGCCCTGTCTCCCAATTACGGCCTTTGTTAGGCAATTATTTTTATTATGTTATAACATCGGCGGCTCTTTGAGAGCTCTCTGCAGCCTCTGTGAGATGCTCTTTGAAGTTGAAGAAGGACAGGGTGGGCGTGGGGAAGGGGTGGGCGGGGAGAGGGAGAGGGAGGAGGGAAAGGAGAGGGAGAGGGGAAGGGGAAGAGGGGGGCAGAGTGGAGAAGGAGACAAAAAGGGTAAGGACGAAGGAAAAGGGGAAAGGAAAAGGGAAGCGAGGGGATTAGGAGAAGGAATATGAGGAAAAAAAGAGATAAAAAAAAATTGAATGTGTCTGTGTGTTTGTGAGAAAGAGAGACGTAGACTATACCCCATTTTTGTACCAATTTAGATATTGCCTTCATTTACCTGTGTGTGGTCTCGCACACTATCTTAATCTCCGTGGTTATCTTAAAGCATATATATATATATATATATATATATATATATATATGTGTGTGTGTGTGTGTGTGTGTGTGTGTGTGTGTGTGTGTGTATATGTATAATAAGTATAATATATATATATATATATGTATGTATATATATGTATATATATGTATATATATATATGTATATATATATGTATATATATGTATATATATATATATATATATATATATATATATATATATATTGCGTGTGCGTGTGCGCCCGTGCACGCGAGTGTGTATGCGTGTGTGTGAGTGTGTGTATGTATACATAAACAGACACTTTTCTTTCTAACCATCAGTATATGTCTATTCATAGATGATTCAAAGCAAGTGCCACAGATCAATGGCTCGGCGGATGACATGGGGCGAACAGGAAGGCAAAATGACATACTTACCTAGCCAGATATAAAGTGTCGAAGGGCACTCAGGTTAGACAGATGAACGGACACAAACAAACAAACTGTATTCAGACTGATCTCGCAGAATAAACAGAGGCGGAAGTACGCCCACCCACCCCTTGCCACTTCAACCCTCTCACCACACACCCCCCTTGCCCCCCCCCCCCCACACCGCCCTACGCCCGTCGATCTATTTCTTGACATCTCGCGCTCAATCAGAGGAGGCGCTGACGTAAGCGGTGGCAGGACGAGGGGAGAAAGAGGAAGGAAGGAGAGAGCAGAAAAGAAAAACGGGAGATGGGAGAAGGGGAGTAGTAAAAAGAGGAGTTGGAAGGAATA
>NC_061847.1:18438631-18441131 GCF_019202785.1 Penaeus chinensis | reverse complement strand
AACTTGTGTGGATTGCAACTTATCAGAGAGAGAGAGAGAGAGAGAGAGAGAGAGAGAGAGAGAGAGAGAGAGAGAGAGAGAGAGAGAGAGAGAGAGAGAGAGAGAGAGTGAGAAAGAGAGAAAGAGAGAAAAGCGACAAATGGAGAAGTCGTACTTACCAGAACTTCTATAAGGCCCGGTATTCTTTAAAGCAGGGTTAAAAAAAAAGGAAAAAAATGTCAGCTCCAAATGAGAAACTAATTCTGAGGAACTGATATCGGTAATAAGTTTTGGTGAATAGGAATCTTTCGAGAGTGTAGGAGAACGAGACAAAGCAAAAGCCACTAACAAAAGAACGTGTTTTCAAACTACCCAATCGATAGTAATGACTGTCGTTGACGGCCACTTTTCGCGCGTCACTTGGGGAGACATTCTGAATGGAGGAAGAAACACAGGAATGGCTTACTGGACCCGAATCGAGTCACGCGTCGAGGAAATCGCGCATAAAAACGGCAGCAGTAAGCCCGCGCACCCATCTTCAAGCAGCGGACCCCGCCCTCGGCCCCCAAACCCCGCCCTCAGCCCGCAGAGCCCGACTCCCAGCCCGCCTAAAATGCCATGCTTATCCCATCATCTAGCGAGCCAACCCTACTCGACCGAGCGCGAAAGGCGAGTCGAGAAAGTCGTAACCAGTTCGAGTTGAGGAGCGTGCGAGGACGGCCTGGACATCCCGGACCGCCGTAGAAGGGAGGGCTCGCTCGCCGTGATGTATTATGCCCGGGATGAGCCCCTTTTGGAGGACGGAGGCGACGCTGGCGGGATCTAGGGGACTGCCAAGTGACGCGATAACACCTCGGGTATGAATAGGTAGCGCCCTCGCGCTGCCGGGTGGAGGGAGGCGGAGGGACGAGAGCGGGAGGGACAGAGGGAGGGAAAAGGGAGGGAGAGAGGGAGGGAGAGAGGGAAGGAGAGAGAGAGGGAGGGAGAGAGGGAGGGAGAGAGAGAGGGAGAGAGGGAAGGAGAGACGGAGGGAGAGAGGAAGGGAGAGAGAGAGGGAGAGAGGAAAGGAGAGAGGGAGGGAGAGAGGGAGGGAGAGAGGGAGAGAGAGAGAGAGGGAGAGAGGGAAGGAGAGACGGGGGGAGAGAGGAAGGGAGAGAGAGAGGGAGAGAGGAAAGGAGAGAGGGAGGGAGAGAGGGAGGGAGAGAGAGAGGGAGAGAGGGAAAGAGAGACGGAAGGAGAGACGGAAGGAGAGACGGAGGGAGAGAGGAAGGGAGAGAGAGAGGGAGAGAGGAAAGGAGAGAGGGAGGGAGAGAGGGAGGGAGAGAGGAAAGGAGAGAGGAAAGGAGAGAGGAAGGGAGATAGGGAAGGAGAGAGGGAGGGAGAGAGGGAAGGAGAGAGGGAGGGAAAAGGGAGGGAGAGAGGGAGGGAGAGAGGAAAGGAGAGAGGGAGGGAGATAGGGAAGGAGAGAGGGAAGGAGAGAGGGAGGGAGAGAGGGAAGGAGAGAGGGAGGGAAAAGGGAGGGAGAGAGGGAGGGAGAGAGGGAGGGAGAGAGGGAGGGAGAGAGGGAGGGAGAAAGGGAGGGTAAAAGGGAGGGAGATAGGGAGGGAGAGAGGGAAGGAGAGAGGGACGAAGAGAGGGAGGGAGAGAGTTAGAGTTAGAGTGAGAGTTAGAGTGAGAGTTAGAGTGAGAGTTAAAGTTAGAGTTAGAGTTAGAGGGAGAGTGAGAGGGAGAGTTAGAGTGAGAGTGAGAGTGAGAGTGAGAGTGAGAGTTAGAGTAAGAGTTAGAGTGAGAGTTAGAAGGAGAAGGAGAGTTAGAGGGAGAAGGAGAGTTAGAGTGAGAGTGAGAATGAGAGTGAGAGTGAGAGTGAGGGTGAGGGTGAGAGTTAGAGGAGAGGGAGAGGGAGAGTGAGAGGGAGAGTGAGAGGGAGAGTGAGAGTTAGAGTGAGAGTGAGAGTGAATGTGAGAGTGAGAGTGACAGTTAGAGGGAGAGTTAAAGGGAGAGTGAGATTTAGCGGAAGATATAGAGTGAGAGTTAGAGTGAGAGTAATAGTAAGAGTGAGAGTAAGAGTAAGAGTAAGAGTAAGAGAGAGAGAGAGAGAGAGAGAGAGAGAGAGAGAGAGAGAGAGAGAGAGAGAGAGAGAGAGAGAGAGAGAGAGAGAGAGAGTGAGAAACACGAAGAAAAATGTTGAGACAAAACAAAAGGTAGCGAGAGAAACCACGCGAGATAGAATCATACAAACAGATCGACCAACCAACCAACCAACCAACCAACCAACCAACCAACCAACCAACCAACCAACCAACCAACCAACCAACCAACCAACCAACCAACCAACCAACCGCCCAACTGATCGACAGTCAGACCAACAGACCGACAGACAGACAGCCACGCAGCCTTATCCGGGCGTGCTGCCATGGGAAATCCCCAAACAAAACCTTGGGTGAGACTTATTGATTATGGAATCGTGACCACACGAGCAAACAGACGGACGCGAGCGGGGAGACCTTCGGAACCAGCTACA
>NC_061847.1:18399538-18402038 GCF_019202785.1 Penaeus chinensis | reverse complement strand
CGAGAGATAGAGTGAAAGGGAGGGAGGGGGAAGGGGGTAGGAAGAAAGTTCTGGGATGGACAAAGGGAGAGGGAGAGGAGGAGTTAGGGAATGGAGCTGGGAAAGGGGAATGGAATGAGAGGGGAGGAGAATGGGGAAGAGAGGGATGTAGGAAAAACAGTGGGCGAAGAGAGAGTGAAAGAGAGAAAGAAAGAGAGAGAAAGAGTCAATGGAAGAGGTGGAGGGGGAAGGAGGCGATGAATAAGCCATAAGAAAAAAAGGAGAAGGAAAGAGGGACACAACAAAACAATGGACAATAATACAATGGAGAGAAAGAAAGGGAACGAGAGAAAAAAAAGACACAAAAGCTGTAGAGGATGGGAACAGGAGAAAAAGAAAGGAAACACGGGAAGTAAGAGAGAGAGAGAGAGAGAGAGAGAGAGAGAGAGAGAAGAGAGAAAGAGAGAAAGAGAGAAAGAAAGAAAGAGAGAAAGAGAGAGAAAAGAGAGAGAGAGAGAGAGAGAGAGAGAGAGAGAGAGAGAGAGAGAGAGAGAGAGAGAGAGAGAGAGAGAGAGAGAGAATGGTAAGGCAGTTGCAAAAGCAAACCTGAGTGAGATATGAAAAAAAAGTAATAATTTAACATGAACGGGAATCGTTGACCTCTCTCCCTGTCTCTGCGCGTAAGTGTTTGCGGATGAGCATTTGTATACTCTTCAGTGAATTTCTATGCATGCATCTGTGATCTGATAATGAACCCAGTTGCATGTTATCGGATATTGGCTCAGTAATGGCTCAGTAATAGCTCCGTAACACCACCGAGAACTAGGTGGCCATTAACTTTTATGGTAAAATATAAAGCGATTAATATACGTTACATTCAGCATTACCATCACTAATATTGTTATCATCAGCATCATACTATTGCAGGTACGAGTGGTTATAGTAAAGCTGATAGCACTTGTAGAAGCTCTTGTGGTAGAGGTATTGGTTTAAGAATTAGCTATATGATTATTCTTATCAGCAACAACAGTGTAATAGCTGTCAAAGTAGCTGTTTCAGTAGTAGTTCTAGTAGTAGTTGTAGTAGTAGTAGTAGTAGTAGTAGTAGTAGTAGTAGTAGTAGTAGTGGTAGTAGTAGTAGTAGTAGTAGTAGTAGTAGAAAAAGAACAAGAACAAGAACAAGAACAAGGACAAGGACAAGAACAAGATCAAGATCAAGGACAAGGGTGAGGACAAGAACAAGAACAAGAAAAGAAAGAAGAAAAACAAAGAAAGGAAAAGAAAAGGAAAAAACAAAAAATGAGAAGGAAGAGAGTAAAAGAAGAGGAAGAATACGAAAGTGAAGAGGATGTACAAGAGGAGAAGGGAAAAGCATTATAAGAGGAAGAGAAATCAAACAGAGATGAACAAGCGAGCGAACTCACCAAGTTTGATGGTCATTAATACAACGATCGAAGGAAAGAGTAATTAAAACATCCGCTGTAATTAAGTGAAGGGAATACAAAGGCCCATAATTGCAGAGAAAATATTCAACACAACAAACAGAAAAATGAAGGTGGAAATTCGAAAAAAAGAAGAAGAAAAAATACAAAGCGTGGTAGGGAATAGAGGAAGAAGGGAAGAAGTGAGATAAATAAGGAGAGAAGAATTGACATAAAAGACAAATCCGAGAAACTTCCGAGACTTTGATGGAATGGCAAATAAAAATCCTGGAACGGCTGGTAAATATTACATTATGACATCTTGAAAATTCCGTTTTTTTTCTCTCTCTCTCTCTTTCTCTCCTTCTCCTTCTCTCTCTCTCTCTCTTCCCTCTCTCTCCCCTTTTCTCTCCTCTCTCTCCCCTCTCGGTCTCTCTCTCTCTCTCTTACTTCTCTCGTCCCCTTGTCTCTTTTCCCCTCTCTCCTCTCTCTCTCTTTCTCTTCTTCTTTTCTCTCTCTCTTCCTTTTTCTCCCTTCCCCTTTTCTCTCTTTTTCTCTCTCTTCTCTTTTAAACTAAAACCTCTCTTTTCTTTTATTTTTTCTCTCCCCCCTCTTTTTCTTTTTCCCCTCTCCCCTTTAATTTTAAACCTCATTAAGTGATGTGGTAAAAGATGATGATAATGAGGGGAAAAAGATGATGATGAAGTGATGATGGTGATGGGGGATAAAGAGTATGATGATGATGAGATGTGATGAGAAGTGTAGGGATGATGGTGAAAGATAAAAGATAGATGACAAAAACGATGACGATGCAAAAGTTCAATTTAAAAGGGCTTATTATAAAATGTCCCAAAAAACAAATAAAATGCAAAAGCCGAAACAACGCCCCAAAAAACCAGAAATTTAAGCCCCTTAAACCAGATTTCCTCTGCCTTATTTCCCCTCCCCCCTCCTTTCCCCCCCCCCCCCCCCTCCCCCTCCCCCCCCGCCCCTCCCTCCCTTCTTCCCGCCCCCCTCCTCCCCGCCTCCCCCTCTCCCTCCTCTTTTCCCCCCCTCCTCCCCTTTTTCCCCCTCCCCCCCTCCCCCCTCCCCCCCTCCCCC
>NC_061847.1:18366462-18373962 GCF_019202785.1 Penaeus chinensis | reverse complement strand
GGAGGAGGAGAGAGGAAGGAGAGGAGGAGGAGGTGGAGGAGGAGAAAGGAGGAGGAAGGAGGGAGGAGGAAGAGGTGGAGGAAGAGGAGGAGGAGGGAGAGGCGGATGAGGGCTTGCGTCGGCCGTCCCTTCGTTCGGCGGTCTTTTCTTCTTCGGGTTTCTTCTCTCTTCTCTTCCTTCTTTCTCCGTCTTCTTGCTCTGTGCTCCATCCTCCCTTTCCCCCCCCCCTCCCTTTCGGGGGCGGGGCGCTCTTCTGCCTCTTGGTTCTCGTCTTCCTCTTTCTCTGCCCCCCCTCCCCTTCTGTTTTCCCGCCCTCTTCTTCCCTCTCCGCTTCTTCGCCTTTTCTTCGCCCTTTTCCTTTTTCTTCCTCTTCTTCCTTCTTCTTCTTCTGCTTCTGGGCCCCCTTCTTCCCCCCCCCCTTCCCCGCTTCTCTCCCTTCTGTTCTTCGTCTCTTCCCGCCCCCCCCTTTTCCCCCCCTCCTCTCTTCTCTTCTATCTTACTCTTCTTCTCGTTCTTCGTCTTCTTCTTCTTCCTCTTCATCTTTTCCTCTCTTCTTCAACTTCTTATTCCTCTCTCCTCTTCCTCCTTCTCCCTCCTTTCTTCTTCTTTTCTTCTCTTTCTTTTTAATCCTCTCTTCCTCTTCCTCTTCTCCTGCCTTCTTCTTCTTCTTCTTTTTTCTTCCCCTCTTTTCCTCTTCTTCCTCTTCTTCTATTCACTCCTTCTTCTTCTTCTTTCGTCTCTTCTTCTGCTTCTTCGCTTCGTCCATTCCTTCTTTGTCTCCCTTCTGGCCCGTCCGTCTTCTTCTCCCTTCTGCTCTTCTTCTTCGCTTCGTCTTCATTCCCTTCTCCTTCCTTTTTCTTACCTTTTTCGTTCTTTCTTCTTTTCCGCTTCCCTTCTTCGTATTTTTTACTCTTTCTTTCCTTTTCTTCTTCTTTCTTCCCTTTTCTTCTTTTCTTCCCTTCTCTTCTGCTTCGTTCTTTCTTTCTTCTTCTTCCTCCCCTGTTCCTTCCTTACTTCTGCGCGCCCTTCTCCTTTCCGGGCCAACTCAGCCAGCGGAGGCGGGGCGGGAAAGCGGCGCAGAGGGGGGGGCCGAGCGGGGGGGGCGGGGGGGGAAAAGCCCAAACGGACCCACAGGAAAATATGGCCCTGCTTGTGTTAAAATATGTATTGTTGTTGTTGTTTTGTTTTATGTAAAAAGCTGCAGTGCAGGCGTGCAGTTTGCAGTGCGTGCTGGTGGTGTATTAAAAAATGAATCAATACCTTTAATATTATCACTTTAAACATTTAAAAATAGTATTAATAATAGTATTTCCCCATGTATTAATTTACTAAAATTTAATTTTATTTTATTGTTGTTGTTGTTGTTGTATTTTGGGTTTTGGGTTTTTGTTGTGTTGTTTTTTAAGTTGTTAAATTTTGAATTTTCATTTTCATCATAAATTTTATTATTTTTATTATGATAACATAAAAATTATAAAAATTTATGTTATAAAATTATAATTACTATTATTGTTATAAAAAAAAATACATCATATTTCTTAAATTTTCAAAACATCATTATAACATTATTCTCCCCTGCAACAACAACATCATCATCAAACATTGTTATCATAATTCCATCTCATCCATGTATCATTATTATTATCAGAAAAATCCTCACTATACTCATTATCATTTTACTAATATCATTGTAAATTTTTATTATCATTATCCTAACAAATTTTTTTTTCTTTTTTTTCAAATTTTTATTATCCAAAACCAGTTTACTCTTTTACTAATTGTATTCTTCTCTCTCTCTCTCTCTCTCAAACTCTCCTCTCTCTCTTTCTCTACTCTTCTCCGCTCTCTCCTCTCTCTGTCTCTCTTCTCCTTTATCCTTCTTTCTTTCTTTATCTTTCTTTCTTTCTTTCTTTCTCTCTCTCTCTCTCTCTCTCTCCTCTCTCTCTCTCATCACTCTCTCTCTCTCTCTCTCTCCTTTCTTTTATATTTTTCTTTTTTTTTTTTTTTTTTTTTTTTCTCTGTTCTCATCTCTCTCTCCTCTATAATCTCATCCTCCTCACCAAATCTCTAACCTTCTCTATCTCCTCTCATCCTCTCTCTCTCCTCCTCTTCTCTCTCTTCAAATTTCTTTCCCCTTTTTCTTTTTTATTTTTCTTCTTCTTTCTTTCTCCTCTTCCTCTCTCTCTCTCCTCTCCCCTCCTCGTTATCACTCTCACCTCCCTCTTCTTTCTTCCCTCTCCCACACCTCTCTCTCCCTCCCTTTTTTCTCTTTTCTTTCTTTTTTCTTTCTTTCTTTCTCTCTCCTCTCTCTCCCTCTCCTTCTTCTCCTCCTCTTTGTCTCTCTCTCTCTCTCTCTCACTTTCTTCTCTCTTTCTTTCTTCTTCTTTCTTCTTTTTTTTCTTTCTCCTCCTCCTCTCCTCCCTCTCTCCTCTCTCTCTCTCCTCCTCCATCTCCTTCCCCTCCTCTCCTCTCTCCACTTTTTTTCTCTCTTTCTTCTTTCTTTTTTTCTTTCTTTTCTTTCTTTCTTTCTTTCTTTTTTTCTCTTCCCCCTCCAATCTCTCTCTCCCTTTTCTCTCTCTCTCTCCCCTCTTCTCTCTCTCCCTCACTTTTTTTCTCTTTTTCTTTCTTTCTCTCTCTCTCCCCCTCCTTTTCTCACCCTCTCCCCTCTCTCAATCTCTCCTCTCTCTCTCTCTCTCTCTTTCTCTCTCTTCTTTCCTTTTTTTTTCTTTATCTCTCTCTCTTCCTCTCAACTCATCTCTCCTTCTCTCTCTCCTCTCCTTTCTCTTCATTCCCTCTCCTCTCTCTCTCTCTCTCTCTTATCTATCTATCCTCTCTCTCTTCATCTTTTCTCTCTCTAACTCTCCTCTCACCACCACCACTCTCTGCGTCACCCTCATCTCTCCTCTCTCTCTCTCTCTCTCTCCTCTCTCTTCAACTCTCTCTCCAAATTCTTCTCTCTCTCCTCTCTTCTCTCTCCTCCTCTCTCTCTCTCTCTCTCTCTCTCTCTCTCTCTCTCTCTCTCTCTCTCTCTCTCTCTCTCTCTCTCTCTCTCTCTCTCTCTCTCTCTCTCTCTCTCTCTCTCTCTCTCTCTCTCTCTCTCTCTCTCTCTCTCTCACCTTTCTCTCTCTCTCACCCTTTCTCTCTCTCTCTCTCTCTCTTCTCTCTCTCTCTCTCTCTCTCTCTCTCTCTCTCTCTCTCTCTCTCTCTCTCTCTCTCTCCCTCTCTCTCTCTCTCTCTCTCTCCCTCTCTCTCTCTCTCTCTCTCTCTCTCTCTCTCTCTCTCTCTCTCTCTCTCTCTCTCTCTCTCTCTCTCTCTCTCTCCCTCCCTCCCTCCCTCCCTCCCTCCCTCTCTCTCTCTCTCTTTCTCTCTCTCTCTCTCTAATCATCCAACATTTTTTCTCGCTACACAACTTGCTTACATAACACAAAAGCTCCAGCAAAAGTCTCCGCCAGAGGAATTTCCGACAAGTCATATAAATCTCGCGTTGTATCCGAGGATTAATTTTATAACCGCTGAAGTCTTTCCGAGAATTCCGTTTCCTCTCCTTACTTTTTCATTTCCTATATCAATTCTCTTTTTCCGCTTCTCTGTTTATTTCGATTCGTTTATCTGTTGAGTGATTTTATTTTTGTTTTGTTATTTTTCTTTGGTTATTGTATTGTTGTCATGATTGAAATGATGGTGACGATGGTGAGCGAGGTTGATGATTAAAATTTTCATTATCTTTTATAATCATTTCATTACTATCTTTATTTCTTTAACAAATTTTCTTTTCTTTAATGTCCTTATCTATCTTCTTTTTCTATATCATTTTTTTTTTTCTCTTTCTTTCTGGGGGGACAGAGAGAGGGCGAGGTACACCCATTACCAAACCAAAACTTTGTTCACACGTATTTCCTCAGACACTGAAAGACGACATATATCCGTGCACCAGATGATCCCGTTACGAAAGAAAGTAGGGGAAAGGTAAGATGGGGAAAAAAAAAAAACTTCCTTTTACAGAACAGAATTAATCTTGAAGGTCCATTACTCAGCTGACGGCTTCCGAGTGATGCAGACCTTTGTAGAATTGCACATAATTAAGAGGGTCTCATCATTTTTTTTCTAACTGTTATCATTAGCATCGTAATTTTTTGCTGTAGTAATAATGATATTCGTGTTAAATGTTATTGTTGTAATTATCATTATATTTATTATTTTTGGTTGTTTGCTGTTGTCATTATCACTACTATTTCATCATTAACTTTCTGTTTGTATTATTATCATTATTATTTTCATTATTACTATTATTATTTACACTATTGTTATTATCATTAGTAGGACACACACACAGCATTATCATTAACGCGGTTGCACTAAAATATGATCATCAGTATTGTTATCAGTATTACTGTCATATCAGTATTATTATTGCTATCATCGTTTTTATCTAGTCTCTCTCATTTTTATCTTCTCTAGACTATCCATTATATATATATTTTTTGTTTTACTATTATCTTTAACATCACTATTATCTTTTACTATTATCATAACCATTTTGAACACCAGCATTACTGTCTCTATTACTATCTTTTCTTATAACATTTTTGCTAAAAATGTTATTCCGTCTTAGTAACTTCCCCTGGCTTCTTTCCTGCTCCCTGTAGACTGGATATATCGCATATTTTTTGGACATTATACGTGCACTCTTTACTCGAAACCCCCTTTCTAATATGGCTGTAAAACAAATGCATTGCTTCTCTTCCATTACAGCAACTTTAAAACGCCTATATTACCTGTAAAATAAGTGTATTGCCGTCTCGTTATGTCTTCTCTTTTCTTTTCTTACTATTTACACCCTTCTACAATAACCTCACCTTCTTTTCTTTTCCCTCTTTCTCCGTTTCTTTTTAGTCTCTTCCTTTTTTTTCTCTTCCCTCTCTCCTCTCATACCCGAGGGAAAAAAAATTGAGACCAGCATCCTCGACCTGATCATAAAGTCGCAAACAGACACTTATTACAGCCATTCTCGCCCTTGAGGAATCGCGTAACAAGGAGGGAGTTTTTGGGAAGGGAAGTGGGGTAAGAATGGCGATATAATGGTGATAAAGATAATAACAACAAGAATGGTTACTAACATCAGCATTATCATTATTTTATTGTAATCATGATCATTAGCATTATTCTTATCACTATAATTATTCTTATCATTATTATTATTATTATTGTTGTTGTTATCATCGTTATCATTATCATTACTATTTACACTGATACTGGTGATGATAATGATAATGATGCTGCTGATGAAAATAAATATGAATAACCAAAGAGTAAAAAGAGAGCCAGCAAAAAAAAAATAGAAAAGATGGAAGAGGAAGTAAAGAAGTAAGAAAGGGAACAGAGAAAGAAGAAAAAGAAGATACCAGAGAGTTATCTCATAAATTGCTGGCTGAGGCACGCCTGGAAATCGTTTTTTTTTTTTTTTTTTTTTTTTTTTTTGGGGTGGGGGAAGGTGAGGTAGAAGGCTTCAAGGAGAAAGGAAGGAAAGATTGGAAGATATATATGTATGGCATGAGAGAGGGGATAAGAGAGAGAAGAGCGTGAGAGAGAGGGGTTGGTGTGAGAGACTAAACAATGTGTGTATAATTAAATATATGTATATGTATGTGTATATATATACAAACACACACACACACACACACACATACACACACACACACACACACACACACACACACACACACACACACACACACACACAATAATTCTGAAGTATGTGCATACATATGTATGCACATACTTCGGAATTCTTTCACACTCATACGTTATGAATACCCCTCAAAGCTTTCCAAGCCATTTCACACGCCTTCAATGCCCATTATGATGCCAACATAAAGAAATTACTCAGAAGTGTCAGAGTGTACGTACATACATCTATGCAGGCATGCATGCATACATACATACATACATACATACATACATACATACATACATACATACATACATACATACATACATACATACATACATACATACATACATATATACATACATACATACATACATGCATACATACAGAAATGCATACATACATATATATGTATTATAAATATGTGTGTATATATAAATATATATATATAAATATATATATATATATATATATGAATGTAAGTATGTATGTGTTTACGCACGTATACTAATATTTCTGTGATGTATCTTCATTTCCGCCTAGATGGCAAGAAACCAGAAAAACCGATGCGCCTCGTCGGATGATTTTCCTTCTGAACCCACACTTTCCTCTGAAAACCGACGCCATTGGTTGTTACAGTCACTGTACTGCATGATGGCACATTCATATATCAAAGCCGGATTACCATTACGTAGCACTGACTAGAGAATATTCAAGAGCGTGAAGCGTGGTAATGTAGACTGAGAAAGCCAAGTCGATTTCCGTTATTTGTCCGTTTTCGCGAAGGTCACTCACTCTCTCTGGCCTAAGGAGTGTTTTGCAGGATTCCCGGCAAGGGAAATAAGGGAAGAGGAGGGGGTCACAGGGGGTAAAAGGCAGGAAGGAAGAGCTGGAAGGATAAGAGGATTTATGGGAGTGTGTTTGTGCTTTTTGGGTGTATATCTGCAGGGGGGGAGTGAGCATTAGATGCAACGGGAGAGTAACTGTGCTGTTCCTGAAGTCGGTGTGGTGTAAACCGAAATATTTAGAAAAAAAACAACAACATCTGTATGTTATTCTTTAAATATTTCAGTTGAGCAAACATTGCTGGGAGAGCCGGGGTTGGAAATTAGAGAGTGCTTCTGTGTGTATGTGTGTGTGTGTGTGTGTGTGTGTGTGTGTGTGTGTGTGTGTGTGTGTGTGTGTGTGTGTGTGTGTGTGTGTGTGTGTGTGTGTGTGTGTGTGTGTGTGTGTGTGAGAGAGAGAGAGAGAGAGAGAGAGAGAGAGAGAGAGAGAGAGAGAGAGAGAGAGAGAGAGAGAGAGAGAGAGAGAGAGAGAGAGAGAGAGCGCCACAGAGAGAGGGCCAGAAAAGGAGGAGAGGCAAATAAAGAAGGAGAACAGAGAGACTTACCTATAAAGAAAGAGACGAAAAACGAGAAAAGGGAGAGCAAGAGACCAGCAGAGGTCGTCACACCACCAAAGGCCTCGGGCGTTACTTCAAAATATTTACGAGCGCGCATCTGGCATGGCAACGCAGGTAAGAGGCGGCCGGCGACGCGTAAACGATCCATGGATACGAGGAGGATAATAAATGAAAAGGAAGAGCAGGAAAAAATATATGAAACCAATTTCTCCGAACGGGCAGTGGGCCAACACCAGCCTACGAGCGTTATTGATGTTGGAGAGGAAGAGAGGGAGGGAAGGGAGGAGGAGAGGGACGAGGGGAGGAGACGGATCAACAGAAACAGAGAGAGAGAGAGAGAGAGAGAGAGAGAGAGAGAGAGAGAGAGAGAGAGAGAGAGAGAGAGAGAGAGAGAGAGAGAGAGAGAGAGAGAGAGAGAGAGAGAAGAGAG
>NC_061847.1:18348064-18353064 GCF_019202785.1 Penaeus chinensis | reverse complement strand
GGAAGCTGCCCTTTCTGAGTATTTACCTCATCTTAATTCAGCTTAATCATCAATCTTCAAAAGACAAGAAATTACAGATGCACATCGTCCCACGAACACACCTCATCATCAGCTACGATGTTTTCTCAACTTCCCACGTCACAATTTCCTCTTCCTCTGTGCAACTTACGCTCGGCTGAAGGGCTTACGGCAGTCGCCTTGTTGCCGTGTTTGATCTGCGGCCTCAGAGGGGCAGTCGAACATGTGGCATCTCACCCACACACATGTATTTGCTTTCACACACGGGGGCACGCACCCGCCCGCCCAAATACACATCTGCACAAACACACACAAAAGCGCGACTAAACGCACATATATATTTTTGTGCATGTGTGTGTGTGTCTGCCTGTGTACATGCGTGTGCGTGCATATATACGTATGTACGTCAGGCAAATGAACCAGAACGAAAAACATACTGAAATCCTATGCCGGTGAGTGGAAAGGTACGAACAGATCTAAAAAAAACAAATCGCGGGAAGAAACAGGCAGAAAGGACTAGCAGGGGAAAATAATGATTGACAGCCGATGGATTTCTGTCAGACAAAGGGCTAGCAGGAGCCAGTCAGAATGGCTATGCATAACATTACCTGGTGTGCGATGCAAGTGGCAGAAGATATATTGAGAGTCTGAAGAATCTCGTGACGCAAAATTGTACTCTCTGATTGTCCGTCTGTCTGCCTAATTCTCTCTCTCTCTCTCTCTCTCTCTCTCTCTCTCTCTCTCTCTCTCTCTCTCTCTCTCTCTCTCTCTCTCTCTCTCTCTCTCTCTCTCTCTCAGAATGTTTTAAACAAGAATAGTAATACTAAGATTACTGGCAGTTAATAGCATGCTTCAAGAATTGTTTTTCTCTTAAAAACAACATAATATACTTAAGTACAATAAAATATACTCAAGTACGTGAATATATATAAATATGAGCGTGTTCTGTAAATGTTTCTCATAAATATTCTATAATATAGTCTTTGTTAGATGAATATTTTCTACACCACTCGTATACAGTACTGCCCCGGTCTCGCTCGCTCTCCTTGCTTTGAACAAGCACAGAGCTCTGTGCGCTCACCGCCAAAATATTGAGTTAACATCTGTTTGGTTATTAAAGGTATGCTTATTCACCGACCTAAATCTCTCTCTCTCTCTCTTCTCTCTCTCTCTCTCTCTCTCTCTCTCTCTCTCTCTCTCTCTCTCTCTCTCTCTCTCTCTCTCTCTCTCTCTCTCTCTCTCTCTCTCTCTCTCTCTCCCTCTCTCTCTTTCTTTCTTTTATTCGCTGTTCTTGTCTTCATTCTTTTAATAACTAGATTCTTAAATAGATTCTAAACCCCTTTTATCATGAACTTACATGGCATAGCATTCTGTTAATACGACTAATCTTAAACATATACCGTTATGCATTATGAAATATACATAAAAGGGTCAAAAGCCAACATAAAGTTCATGCTAATAATCAGTAATGGATTAAAACAAAACTAAAATAATCTTACTAAACTAGAATGCTTTTATGATAAAGAGAAATACCTGAAATTCTAACTAATAACTTAAAAAGAATAATCAAAGATTTTACTGTCGGTTCCTCAAAAAGTAATAACCGGAAAATTTGTCAAAATTCTGCCCTCTCCACGAGTTGTTTGGTACTAAAAATGCTTTTAATTGCATATTAGGAAAATAACAAGGCTCCACCTTTATCCAGTATAACCTTTTAGAATACGGCGTGCGTACAAATCTATTTATAAATTCGAATAGAGAACAATAAGACCAAGATCACGTCGGCTTAGGGAGTTGCGGTGGCCGTGAAATGCTCTGGGGATATCATTTCTTTCCGATATATGTGACACAAAAATCTCTAAATAAATATTTGAAGCCAACGATCTTCCATCTGCGGAATCAGAAGAACGCACAATGGGATAGGACCTGGTGCTCCAAGAAACGAAACGAAATAATCATCAGGTGAACAAGGAAGCTAAATCTATTAGATTTTGATTTCTGAATAATGGTTTTAACCCCGAGAGATGCCGAATGGATATGCTTTTCCTCCAAAAGGTCGAAAACATATTGGCCATGCAGAGACATAATCGAAATGCCTGAATCCTCCTCTGTCCATGCAGTGGCATATAAGAAAATAAGTTTTGCGTGTATTACTCATATTTTGATCGTTTAGCCAAACTGCTACAAGAAATTTACCGCAAAGTCTTATCACTTCCGAGAGACGAAAGCATCCTCTGTCATATGAACCTTTTGATAGGAGTAAGAGCCGAGGGTTATGTCGTTGCCTGGGTGAACTCTCGCTTGTCATTCTCGCCTCTTTGATCTGCGTTGCGGTGCATGACGGCAGCGCGATCATCAGCCTTTGAGACTCGCTACCTCTTGGGAATGGAGAAAGCGAAGGGAGCAAGTGGGGCCACTCTGATGGTGGTGATGATAATGGTGGTAATGATTGTGATGGTGATGATGAGGATAGTAGTGGTGATGGTGGTGATGGTGATGATGAGGATGGTGATGAGATTGATGATGGTGGTAATGATTGTGATGGTGATGATAAGGATGGTGACGATGGAGATGATGGTGACGATGATGATGGTGGTGGTAATGATGATAGTAATAATGAGGATGATTATAATGCTGCTGCTGCTGATGATGATAATGATGGTAATAATAATACGGGGACGCAAACAAAACAAAGCAATGACAAAAACTAGCTTCTCATCGGCAAAATGGTTCTTCAGGATTGTAAATGGCATGGCATGGGCAGACTGCTGATCCTTGCATATGGTGGATTCAGGACTGCGTGGGTCTATGTGGTACAGCGCGTGATATAACGAAGGGTGTTAAAAGGAGCATGTGTGGAAGGTAGATAGAGCTTGTCTGTTCCGAAGAAGTCTTGAGCAAAGAAAGAATAAGACGATGTATTTTCAGGGAGATTCCACGCCACTCTTATTATGCTTTTTAAGAGTGTGAATGTGAGGGAAATAATGGGAAAAAAAAAAGTAAAAGCTGGATATGAAATGGATGAGAAGAAGAATCAGATGAACCGTTTGCTTTTTCTCAGGAAGATCTCAGGCTGTCTGGCGGAGAGGAAAATCAAATAGACTTCATCGTAATGACACTGTCTTTGAGAAAAAAAAAATATTGGAATGGAATGGGAATTAACGAACGTGGAAGCTCATAATGAACAGGGAAAAGGATTCACGTACGGAGGGGATGATCTGACCTGATGGTAGAGACGAAGGGTATAGAATGGATAATGGAGATATGGGTATTTGGATAACTTGCAATTCCTTAAAGTCAGAGAAAATAGAATGAAAAAAAGCAAATGACTTACGGATTTCAAAGGAGATTGAATCTTGCAATAAAAGGAATAAGATATCAACTTCAAATAGCTGAGCTTTCTCAGATATCACTCTGGAATACTGAAAGGGAGGAAGAGAGAGTTTGAACAGATGAACCAAAGGGCGGAAAAGGTGATGACAAGGAACGGAACATTAAATCCGGAGAGTGATATACTGTAGACCGAATGCGTGGTCCAAGGAAGATAGGTAGAGAGGTCCTCATTGGGAGGGAAAGGCGCGTTAATGGTGAGGATAATAATGATGGGTGTATGCCAAAAGCAGCATGGACCATTCCTACCACCAGAAGAAAAAACACAGGCGAAAAAAACAAATGAGTACATATAGAAGGATAGATTTAAGAAACAGAAGGAGGAAGACGGGTTAACCAGGTCGATCCTTTTTAAGGGAGATAAACACAGATGTAGATGAGGCAGAATCCTAGGAATTGAGGCAAAAGCTTTAAGAAATTAATGCACAAAGTTACACATTAATAAGGGTATAAATAAACCATTGTGCAGGCTTTGTAGCGGATTTCAGGTCGCAGCGTGATAAAAAAAGAGATGAGAGGCGATGAGACACAGTGATCCCAACGACCTCCTTGCACTTCTTGGAACAACATTGGTGCAGTGGAGAAAGGACAGGATATAGAGGAGGATCTGAAGAGGAAGAAAAATCTGATGCTGAGTGCATTACGAAGAGGGTAGTAGCATCATTTGTTACGTATGCCCCTAGAGACGTGGCGAGCGTAGAACGAAGTTACACATCTTCAAACACCTGTATTACTGGGACAACAAGAATTACTCGGAAGATACCTTTAGTGCATAAACAGAAAGTCAAAATCTTAACAAAAGAGTAACAGCAATATCAGCGATAGTGATGAAGGCTATGACTGATGATGATGATGATGATGATGATGATAATGATAATAATAATATTGATAATAATAATAATAATGATAATAATAATAAAATAATAATAATGATAATATTGATAATAATAATTATAATAATAATAATAATGATAATGATAATAATAATAATTATAACAATAATAATAATAACAACGATAATAATAATAATGATGAAAATAATGAAAATAGTAATACAGTATTAGCAAAAACAACAATAAGTGCGATGATGATTATATACAATAATCATAAAACAAGAGTGTTATTTTCCTCGTAATCTATTGTGACGTTAATGAGGACACTAAGTAAGACTATAAACCTTTTCCCTTGATCGTTTAGTTACATCTTGTCCTGATTTGTCTTCTTTTGAATAGCACTTATATCATAACTTGCTTCTATGAAACTAGGTCAGGGAAATGGCGAGATGGAAAGAAAGAGGAAGAGAGAGGAGAGAGAGGAAGAGAGAGAGAGAGAGAGAGAGAGAGAGAGAGAGAGAGAGAGAGAGAGAGAGAGAGAGAGAGAGAGAGAGAGAGAGAGAGAGAGAGAGAGAGAAAGAGCAAAAAAAGAAAAAAGAAAAAGGGTAAGTTATTCAACCTGTCCGTTCCTCTCGTCCCATCTTTAATTTTGTTTCTTTCTCTACTTCTCTCATTCGTCGTTCTCTCCCTCTCTCTCTTTTTCTCTCTCAGTCTCCATCTCCCTCCCTCCCTCCCTCTCTCTCAGTCTCCATCTCCCTC
>NC_061847.1:18308064-18310564 GCF_019202785.1 Penaeus chinensis | reverse complement strand
TTGGATGGATGAGCTTGCGCCGGAGGAAAGGCTCGAACGTATGTAAATTATGTTAGTATTTACCATGCGTGCGTATCATATCGCAGGAAAGCAGGATACATAAAACATTATAAGCCTTATTTTTTACTATTATATTTTTTTTTCTTTTTAGTACGAAAAAAATACAAAAAAAAAGAAAAAAGAGAGAGAGGAAGGATTGGTGTGAGAATGAAAATGAAATAGAGAGCCAGATACAGAGAGAGAGAGAGAGAGAAAGAGAAGAGAGAGAGAGAGAGAGAGAGAGAGAGAGAGAGAGAGAGAGAGAGAGAGAGAGAGAGAGAGAGAGAGAGAGAGAGAGAGAGACAGAGAGAGAGAGAGAGAGGAGAGAGAGAGAGAGAGAGAGAGAGAGAGAGAGAGAGAGAGAGAGAGAGAGAGAGACAGAGAGAGACAGAGAGAGAGAGAGAGAGAGAGAGAGAGAGAGAGAGAGAGAGAGAGAGAGAGAGAGAGAGAGAGAGAGAGAGAGAGAGAGAGAGAGAGAGAGAGAGAGAGAGAGAGAGAGAGAGAGAGAGAGAGAGAGAGAGAGAGAGAGAGAGAGAGAGAGAGAGAGAGAGAGAGAGAGAGAGAGAGAGAGAGAGAGAGAGAGAGAGAGAGAGAGAGAGAGAGAGAGAGAGAGAGAGAGAGAGAGAGAGAGAGAGAGAGAGAGAGAGAGAGAGAGAGAGAGAGAGAGAGAGAGAGAGAGAGAGAGAGAGAGAGAGAGAGAGAGAGAGAGAGAGAGAGAGAGAGAGAGAGAGAGAGAGAGAGAGAGAGAGAGAGAGAGAGAGAGAGAGAGAGAGAGAGAGAGAGAGAGAGAGAGAGAGAGAGAGAGAGAGAGAGAGAGAGAGAGAGAGAGAGAGAGAGAGAGAGAGAGAGAGAGAGAGAGAGAGAGAGAGAGAGAGAGAGAGAGAGAGAGAGAGAGAGAGAGAGAGAGAGAGAGAGAGAGACAGAGAGAGACAGACAGACAGACAGACAGACAGACAGACAGACAGACAGACAGACAGACAGACAGACAGACAGACAGACAGACAGACAGACAGACAGACAGACAGACAGACAGACAGACAGACAGATAGACAGACAGACAGACAGACAGACAGAAAGAAAGAGGAGGGAGGGAGCGAGTGAGCAGCCCGAGGCCACAAGGGCTGTGTCTTCTCATATTCATGAACAGCGCTCCACCCAGCAGGAAATTAAGGGCAAACTGTAAACAAAATATTAGCGTCTGTTCTCCTCTTGCAAAAATAAAAACACGGAATACAAGAGGCATGTTGTGTGAAATTTTGTTTTCTTTCTTTCCTATTCTGTGTGACTTTTTCTCTTTGATCCCTTTGTCTTCTGTTTCTCGCCTTCTCTCTTTTTTTTCCTTCGTCTTTTCACCTTTCCTTTTGTTTGTATATTCTTTTGTCTTTCCATCTGTTAGATTCATTTTAGTTTTTTCTCTCATTTTTTTCTTTTCTTTTCTTTCTTTCTTTCTTTCTTTCTTTCACTCTTTCTCTCACTCTCTCATTCCCTCCCTCCCTCTCTCCACTTCTCTCCCTCTTTATATATATATATATATATATATATATATATACATATATATATATACATATACATATACATATACATATACACATATACATACATATATATACATATATATATATATATATATATATATATATATATATATATACATACATACACACGTATGTGTGTCTGTGTGTGTGTGTTTGTGTGGTATATATATATATATATATATATATATATATATATATATATATAGAGAGAGAGAGAGAGAGAGAGAGAGAGAGAGAGAGAGAGAGAAAGAGAGATAGAGATAGAGAGAGAGAGAGAGAGAGAGAGAGAGAGAGAGAGAGAGAGAGAGAGAGAGAGAGAGAGAGAGAGAGAGAGAGAGAGAGCTAGAGCAAGAGAGAGAGAGAGAGAGAGAGAGACAGGGAGAGAGAGAGCCCTCATGTTTTTCCTATATACAGCCTTAGTAAAAGTCTAAATTATATCTCACTCTCATTCCACATTTACTCCCTCCTTTTTCAACTTCTCCCTCTCTCCTTCGCGCCTTTCTCTCTTCCTCCAGGAAATAACATGGG
Organism: Penaeus chinensis; assembly: GCF_019202785.1. NCBI lineage: Eukaryota > Metazoa > Arthropoda > Malacostraca > Decapoda > Penaeidae > Penaeus > Penaeus chinensis. The sequence continues at coordinate 18,308,462 of NC_061847.1, read as the reverse complement.
GAAATGGGCACTCGGGGCAAGCAAGGGAAGAAAATTACATTGGTTAGGCTGGCGAGTGCTTGATCCTGCATGCAGTAGTGGGGCCAAAGTGAGGGTATTGGGTAGAGGTAGGTAGTGAGGTTGGGGGGGGGGGGCAAGCGTTAGGTGGGGTTAGGTTTGGGGGGCAGGGCAGTGGGGAGTGGGTGGGGATGAGTTGTAGGAAAGAGGGGGGGGTTAAGTAATGGGCTTTTGGGTAGGGATGGGGTTGCATGAAGGGGATTGGTGTTACAGTGGGGTTAAGCAGGTTGTGGGTAGGGTAGTGGGGGTTGAGTGGGGGAGTCGAGGCTAGGTCAGGGCTGGGTAGTGGGAACTGGCTTGAATTGGGGGTCATGGTGAGGTTGGGCTTGGGTGGGGGGCGA
>NC_061847.1:18306446-18307964 GCF_019202785.1 Penaeus chinensis | reverse complement strand
TCTTTTCATTTATCTTATTTTTTTTTCCTTTTTCACTCTAGCTTCATCTTCTCCCCATTCTTTCACTTTTCCCTTTTTCTTCTCTTCCTTTCCCCTTTCCTTTATCCTTCCTCTGTTCCTCCCATTCCCCTTTCTCCTTTCCCTTTCCCTCTTGTTCTCGCCTTCCTCTCGCTCTCCCCTTTACCTCCTTTTAACTTTTTTTTTCCTTCTCTTCTCTCTGTAACGCCTTCCTCTTTTACTTCCCTCCCTATCTCCCCTTTCCTATCCATTCTTCCTCTTCCCTTTCCCGCTCTCTTTCCCATTCTTCCTTCCTACCTCGCCTTCTCTCCCCCCTCCTTCTCCTCTTCTTTTTCTTATTCCTACTCTAGTATATCTTTCCTTTTAATTATTTCCTTTTCCTCTTCTCCTCCTATTCCCTTTCCCTCTTCTCTCTCCTTCTTCTCCTCCGTGTGTGTGTGTGTGTGTGTGTGTGTGTGTGTGTGTGTGTGAATTTGCGTGTGTGTGTGTGTGTGTGTGTGTGTGTGTGTGTGTGTGTGTGTGTGTGTGTGTGTGTGTGTGTGTGTGTGTGAATGTATGTATGTATGTGTGTTCTTGTGGTATGTTATTAGTGAAAGCTTATAACCGTTCTGTTCACTCAAGTGTGGTTATTGTCAAGATTATGTTACTCCCAGTCAACAAAATGCGAAAGTTCAATGTAATATTTATTAAGGGAATTGTAGCCATCTTGTATTAATAGATTTGATAAGAAAAGGTGTCCTGAATACTACAAACAACAACAGTTATAATAATAATAATAATAATAATAATAATAATAATAATAATAATAATAATAATAATAATAATAGTAATAATAATAATGATAATAATAATAATAATTAGAATAATAATAGTAATGATAATAATAATAATAATAATAATAATAATTAGAATAATAATAATAATAATAATAATAATAACAATAATAATAATAATAAATAGAATAATAATAATAATAATTAGAATAATAATAATAATAATAATAATGATAATGATAGTAGTAGTACCAGTAGTAATACTACTACTACCTCTGCAACTTCTAATAATGATAATAAGAATGATGATAATATTAATGTAAATCTAGTAATAGCAATAATGATGATAATGATAGTAACAATAATAACAATAATGATAACGATGCTAATGATAATAGCAATGATAATAATAATGATAATGATAATGATAATGATAACAATAATAATAAAAATAATAATGATAATAATGATAATAAGAAGAAAAAATAGTAATAACAACAACAACAACAATCATAATGATAACAACAATAACAATAATAATGAAAATATGGATTATAATATCAACAGTGATAGTATTAATTATTATAAGGATAATAATAGTAATAATGATGATGATGGCAATAATGATAATAATAATAATAATAATAATAATAATAATAATAATGGTAGTAATAATAAGTAATAGTGGTAATAATAGTAACAATAACAGTAAGACCAATAATAGTAG
>NC_061847.1:18284263-18296346 GCF_019202785.1 Penaeus chinensis | reverse complement strand
GGTTTAAAAAAGTTATAAAAAAAGGAAAACAGTAAATCATGGAAGTATTTTGGGGGGGGGAAAAAGGGGCTATTTGAAGGAGGGGAAAAAGAAAAACAGAAAAGTACAATTATGCGCACAAGATCAGGCTTTTGTAAAAGGATATGGGGGGGGAAAAAAGGGATGTATGGAGAGAAACTTTTGATTCAACTTGTAGGGTATGTGTTGGGGTTGAAACAGTGGCGCTATTGTGTCGGAATGCCAAAAGCTAGCACAAAAAAGAATATAAACGGTGAGCCCATGTATGACAAAAGAAAATCCCTGGAAGCTTTTGTGGGGTTTTTTGGGGGGGATTTGGGAAGTCTGATCTTTGGTCCAAAAAGCCTGAAAAGTGTCAGAATGAAGACTGAAAGATTTTTGGGTTCCCATGACGAAAAGCACTGGTGCATATGGACCTGTTTATACTGTAATTGAGAAAAAGACCAAAAGAAATGCCTTCAAAATCGACCCTGCATGCCTTTTTGACAACGTATTAAAAAGTGAAGAAGAAAAATGCAACTTTTACTGCGACCTGAATTATGAAATTGCGGGGTATGTGGAGAATGAAAGTTTTTTTGAAGTTTTCCGTATAGCAAGGGGCTTAGGGACAGTGACAAAGCGGGGTTCGAAAAAAAAAAAATGGATACCGAAGCTGGTTTTGAATTTTACAGTTAAAATGAAAAAATTTTTTTTTTACTTGGAACGGTCATTCGAAAAAGTCTGGAATGAACAAAAAAAGTTAAAAGAGAAAGAAGCTCATCCCTGGGCCAGGGTGGTCGCATTGCTGTCAGTCACCAAGATAGAAGGCCAGTTTTGGAGAAACAGAAATAATAAAAATCAAAAAGACAATAAAAATGATTTAAAAATATAATAAACAACAACAATAACAATATAATAATAATAACAATAAAATGGTATAATAATAATAATAATTATAATAATGATAATAACAATAACAATAATAATAATAAACCAAAAATAATAATAATAATAACAGCAATAATAATTATTACAATAATAATAATATTAACAATGATTACGATGATGGAAAAAATAATAATGATAATGATGATGATAATAATAAATAAAGAAAGACAGCAACAAGAACAACAATAATGATGATATTGAATGATAATCCTTTCAATGTGGATGGAAAGCATTAATGATGACTGAATATGATTATTCAGTAACTAGTTTTAAAGGGGTCAGAAGCCTATATTAACCAAAAAACTTACAGGAAAATAAAAATAAGGGAAAAAAATGAAGGGAAACTTTCCTAAAACATTTATCAGAAATTCGGGGAAATATTCCCCAAAATATGGAAAATTCAATTAATCAGTGATGGCAAGAGGTAGTAGTTAAAAACCTTCCGGGTTTTTTTAATAATTCATCAGGTTGTCTGTCTGTCTGTCTGTCTGTCCGTCAGCCTCTCCCTTTTCGTCTGTCTGGTTGAAAATTGTTTTTTTTTACCTAAGTTTCTGTTTTTTTACCTCTTGGGTTCGGTATCCCTCTCTCCTCTTTTCCCTCTCTCTCCTCCTTCTCTCTTTTTTTCATTCCCTCCCTATACTTTGGGGGCTCGTTGTTTTTTTTTCTATCTTTTCTGTTTTCTCTTTTCCTTCTTTCTCTCTTCCTTCTCCTCTCTCTCTCCTCTCTCTCTTCTTCCTCTCTCTCTCTTTCTATTCTTCATTCCTCCCCCCTCTTTACGTCATTATCCATCTACGTGTTCTTTGTAGTAATCTATCCATGTTTGCTTGTTTTTCTGTCTAATTTCCTCTTCCCTCTCTCTGTATCGCCATTTCTTTTCTTTTTTTTTTTTACCTTTCTCTCTCCACCTATTTCTCCCTTCACTCATTTCTTTGTTTTTATTTCTTGCAACCTTCCCTTTTTCTCTTACATCGCCTGCTTCCTTTTTCTACATCTTCTCTCTATGACCTTGTTTTTTTTGTGTTCCGGTTTGCTTTTCCCTTTTTTTTTTTCTACCTTTCAGCTCAATATAAAAAAAGAAAAATTTTTTTTTTTTTTTTTTTTTTTTTTAAAAAAAAAAAAAAAAAAAAAAAAAAAAAAAAAAAAAAAAAAAAGAGAACAAAGGTTTCAACCGGGGGCCAATGCAATTATTCGTTTTGTATTTTTCTAGGGACAATCTGGCCATCTCGCGGCTAAAATTTTTTAATAAAGAAGGTTTTTAGTTTATGGAAACCGGGGGCAGCCAAGATGAGGGAAAAAATTTTCAACAGCGATTCACCCTTGCAGAAGCCATTACATCGGGTCAATAAAAAAAACTTGGTGCCCCTCGAAGTTTGGGGGGGGGACCATGTACCTGGGGGGCAATGGGTCCTTTGACTCTACATTAATGAGGGGCTGCCATCAACAGACAGGCAGTTGCTGCGCTCCAGTCACTGGACAAGAATCAGTGCCTTGTGGTGATTGGAAAAACAAAGGGCTGTTCCCAACAGCGACCTGCCCTTCTCCCGTCTCGCACTTGCGTTTTTAAGCCTCAAACCCTATTGGGAAAACGGGTTTTTTACTGGTTCTTTTTTTCCCTTTTTTTAAACTGGCAGGGAAGCGAGGCTGGTGGGCAATGACGGCATATCGTGTTGCCATCGACCGCAGAACGACTATAGTGGAAACAATGAAGTCGTTGCAGGAGGGAGAGAAGGTGAAAGATGAGACAGATTATAGAGGTTTTATTATCACCTGTAATTACCACTACTACTACTAACAACAATAATGATGATAACGAAAACAAAATTTTTATTTTATTAAACTGGGGGAAAAAAGGGGGGAACAACAGTAAGAGGGGAAAAATGCATAAGAAATAAGGAAATAAGAAAATAATTTACTTTTCAACAAAAAATTTGCGATGATATAAAAAGATATAAAAACAAAATTAATGACAATAACACTGCCATATCTACTGCAAATTGGGGAAAAAAATTTTTCTAATTTATAATATAAATATAAGTGATTTAAAAAAATGCATAGGAAAGGGTAGCCGATAAAGAATGTAGAAATTAATTGTGATGGCCTTACTGATGATAGATATATAAGTTAAGATATTTATGATGTTGGGCAGTTAATTTAAAAACAATAACGAATAAAACGACCCAAAAAAAAAAAAAAAAAAAAAAAAAAAATATATATATATATATATATATAAATATATATATATATACATTTTCAGAGTGACAGTGATGAAAATAGAATTATAGCCGCAAAAAGAATAAAGAAGAGACAGATATTAGAAATAACAACAATTCAGATAATACTACTACTCATAATATTGATAAAACTAACAATGATAATGAAGGTACTACTTCGACAACTTTTCCCATTATTTTAATAATAATGATGATAATGATAACAATAATATCAGATAAAGGACAATGATCAATATTTTAAAGCATATTCAACAATAATGAAGTAATAAGTTTATGATAAAATTAATAACTAAGTAAATAAGTAATGATAATTTATTGATAAAAAGGACAATAATATTTAAAATATGATATAAAACACGAAAATATTACTATTTAATTTAAAAGAAATAATATAATAATGTTTAATAAAAATAATGATGAGAAATAATATAAAATAATGATAATAATAAGAAACATACAAATTTAATAACAATAATAAAATCCCCAAAAAAAAATTTTTTACAAATTATTAGGGTTTTATAAAAAAAATTTTTAAGGGTTTAGATAAGAACAATCCAAATGTTAATAAAAAAAATAATAACATTAATAATAATTAATAATAATAAAGATATATTGATCAGATCAGGGAGCTGAAATATAATAAGAGAAAAAATGATAATAAATACAAAAAAAATTAATAATAAAAATAATAATAAGAAGAATTATGATGATATTAATGGTAATAATAACAATAATAAAAGTAATAGTGATAACAATAATAATATTGATGATAATAATAATAACAATAAAATATTAATAATAGTAATGAAAAAATAATAATTACTATAAAAAACTAAATTTGAAAATAATGGGTAATAACAAACTAATGGGGGAAACATGATAGTAAAAAATAAAAATTTTTAAGAATAATAATGATAATAATAATATTGATGATACTTGATAATATTAACCACAATGATAAAAATTTTTTAAGGGGGAAAGGGGGTAACAACAACAAAAAAAAAAGGGTTTGAGATAACAATATGTTGGATAAAATAATAATAATAAAAAATAATAAAAATTATAAAAGGGATAATAATTGTCTTTAAAAAAATTAATGATATTAAAACAATAAAAATAAAAATTTAATATTGATACTGAAAGGGGGATAATATTGGGGAAAAAATTTCTTTATCTATTAAATTTAAACCAATCATGTTAAAAAAAATGATGATAATAAAAATGTAATATAATAATGAAAAAATAATATTTGAATGATATAATAACAACAAAACAAAAAATGAAAAAAAATTTTAATTTAATGATAGAAAACGAAAATAATATAATAAAAAACAAATAATAATGATAGAGGTTTTTTATAATGATAAAAAAGGGAAATGATAAACACTAAAAAAGGGTAAAAAAAATATTGATAATAATAGAAATTTTAAAAAAAGAAGGTGTTATAATAAAATGAGATAAAGAAATAAAAATTTGGTAATGATATTATATGATGAAATGATAACAATAAAATAATAGTAATATTAATATTAATAGTAATAGAATTTAAAATAATGATAAAAAAATAACAATAATATAATAAAATGATAATAAAATAAAATAGTAATAAAAAAAATAATGATAATGATAAAATAAAAAATAATAAAAATAGTAATAGTTTTTTGTTTAGTTTCAAGGATAAAAGATAAAATACTTAAAAATAATATTAAAAAGTTTTAAAATAATAAAAAATAAAAGATTAAGAAGAATATAATAAATTAATAATTACATTGGTGATAAAATAATCAGAAAATAATTATGATAAAAAAAATAATAATAAAATAATAATAATGGTAAAGTAATAATTAAATAATGTAATAATATATGATATAGAAATTTGTGTGACGTAATAATAATATAAGGATATTGACGCAAAAATGATTATGGGTAATAATGATAAATTGATATTGATAATGATAAAAAATAAAATTTTCATTATATTATACCAAAAATTTTGAAAAAATGTAAAATAAGATAATAAAATAAAAATTTAAAAAAGAGAAACAATAAAATAATAATAAAATTAATTTTAATAAAAAACAACTAATACAAGAAAAAATGATAAAATTTTTGCTGGTGAAATTTATCTTTAAATAAAAGAAAATGGGGACCCGCTTTCGGTTAAGGCTAGAAAGGTAATTTACACATATCCTAAACCTTTGTCTTCACCCCATCCCCTCAGCTACTCTTTCGATTTACCGAAGAGAAATAGATCATGAAAAGGATGAGCCACTGTAGGGTGAGTAGAATGGAGTGTGATAATGAAGGACTTTTGGGGGAGGGGAGGGGGGGGGGTTTTAGTGCATTTTCTTGACCGGCCCAAATTTTTGTATTCCTCGGAAGCCGCTGATAAGATAAGAGAGGTGAGCCATACTTGTCAGAACCTTTTACGTCATTTTCCTTATCTGGCTGTCTTCCTCCTCACCAATCTCTTTTTCTTGGACTCTTTGAAGCTGGGAGTTTTACTTTTTTATTATAATATACCAGTTTTGGGTTTTTTGGTAGGGTTTTGGGGAGGTATTGGTGTGTGTGTGTGGTGTGTGGGTGGGTGTGTGTGTGTGGTGTGGTGTGTGGTGTATGGGGGGGGTGTGGTGGTTTGGGGTGTTGTGGTGTGTTGGTGTGTGGGGGGGTGTGTGTGTGTGTGTGTGTGTGTGTGTGGTATGTGTGTGTGGGGGGGTGTGTGTGTGTGGTGTGGTGTGGTGTGTGTGTTTTGTGTGGGTTGGTGAAGGGGAGGAGGGGAGGGGAGGGGGGTTTGGGGTGGGAGGAGAGAGAGGGGAAGAGAAGGAGAGGGAGAAAAAAGGGGAGAGGAAGGGAAAAGGGAGAGAGGATGAAGGGAGGGAGAGAGCAGGGGGGGGAGCCAAAGGGAAAAGAGAGGAGGGAGAGAGGAGGGGGGGGAAGGGGAGAGAGGGGAGGGGCAAAGAGAGAGGGAGGGGGGAAAAAGAGGAGAAGGGGAGAGGAGAGAGAGGAGAAAGTAGAGGAGAAGAGAAGGAAGGGGAAAGGCGGGGAGAAAGGGAGAGAGGAAAAGGAAAGGGAGGAGAAAAGAGGAGAGAGAGAGAGGGGGAGAGGAGGAGAGAGAAGGGCGAAGAAGAGAGAAGAGGGGGGGAGAGGAGAGAGAGGGGAGAGAAAAGGAGAGACAGGGGAGAGGGGGAGAGGAGAGGGGAGAGAGGGGAAGGAGAACTAGGGAGAGAGAGGGGAGAAAGGGCGAGAAGAGAGAAGGAAAGGGGAGGGAGGAGGGGCGAGAAGAGGGAGAGAAGGGGGAGAAGGAGGAGAGAGGAAGAGAGAAGAGAGGGAGAGAGGAAGAGAGAAGAGAGGGAGAGAGAGGGGAGAGAGAGGGGGAAAGATAGAGGGGGAAAAAAAAATGAAAGGAACGAGAAGAGAAAAGAGAGGGGGGGGAGAGAGAAGGAGAAAAGAGGGAGAGAGGAGGGAGGGGAGGGGGAGACGAAAAAAAAGGGGAAAAAAAGAAGCAAATAAAAGGGGGGGGGGGAAAAGAGACGAAGCACAAAAAGGAAGAGGAGAAGAATATAGAAATAAAGGGGAAAGAAAGAAGCGAGAGAGAGAGAGGAGGAGAGAGCGAGAAGAAAAGGAAGAGAGAGAGAGAGAAGAGGAGGGGGGAGAGCGAGAAGAGAGAGGGGAAAAGATAAGAGAGGGAGATGAGAGAGCGGAGGAGGAGAGAGGAAAATAGAGGAGTGGGAAGAATAGGAGAGAGTGGAAAGTAGGAGAGCGCGGAAAGAATAAGAGGAGTGGGAAAGATGAGAGAAGAGGGAAAGAGTAGAGAAGGAGGAGAAAACAAAAAGAGAGAGAGAGAGAGAGGAGGAGCGAGGTGGGAGAGAAGAGAAGTGAGAGGAAAAAGGGGAGAGAGAAGCGGAGAGAGGCAGAAGAAAAGGGGAGGGGAGGAGCGGGAGGAGAGGAAGAGAGAGAGAGAGAGAGAGAGAGAGGGAAGAAAATCCAGAGAGAGGAGAGAGAGATAGGAGGAGAGAAGAGGAAGAAGAGAGAGAGAGAGAGAGAGAGAGAGCGGAGAAGCAGGAAGAGAGAGAGAGAGAGGAAGAGAGAAAGAAGAAAGGAAGGGAGTAAAAACGAGAGGTGAGAGAGGAAAGGGGAGAGGAGGGAGAGAGAGAGCGAGAGAAAAGAGAGAGCGCGGAGAGCAGTAGAGAGGAGGAGGAAGAAAAAAAGACAAACAAGAAAAGAAAACAAACCCCAAAGCCAGAAAACGAGAGAAGGATAGAAAGGAAGAGAGAGACGAGGGGGTAGAGAGAAGAAAGAACGGAGAGCGAGAGGAGCGGCAGAGAAGAGAGCAGATAGAGCGAGCGAGAGCGATCTCTTTCTCTCTTTTCTCTTTACCTTCTCCTCTCTTTCTTCCCCCCCCCCTCTCTCTCCTCTCTTCTCTATTTTTTGTCTCTCTCTCTCTTCTCTCCTCTCTCTCTCTCTCTCTCTCTCCCCTCCTTCTCTTTATCTTTTTCCCCCTTTTACTCTTTTCCTCTCCCTCTCTCTCTCTCTCTCTTCTTCCTCTCTCTCTCTCTCTCTCTCTCTCTCTCTCTTTCTCTCTCTTTCTCACTTCTCTTTTCCCTTCTCTCTTTTCTCTCTCTCTCTCTCTTCTCTCTCTCTCTCTCTCTCCTCTCTCTTTCGCGCACTCTCTTCCCTCTCTCTCTCTCTTCTCTCTTCCCCCCTCTCTATTTCCTCACCTCTCTCTTTCCTCATTTCCCCTCTCTTTCCCTCCTCTCTTCTTTTTCCCTCACTCTCTCTCTTTCCCTCACTCTCTTTCCTTCTCCCCCCCCCCTCTCTCTCTCTCTCTCTCTCTCTCTCTCTCTCTTTCTCTCTCTCTCTCTCTCTCTCTCTCTCTCTCTCTCTCTCTCTCTCTCTCTCTCTCTCTCTCTCTCTCTCTCTCTCTCTCTCTCTCTCTCTCTCTCTCTCTCTCTCTCTCTCTCTCTCTCTCTCTTTCCTCCCCCCCCCCTCTCTCTCTCTCTCTCACTCTCTCTCTCTCTCTCTCTCTCTCTCTCTCTCTCTCTCTCTCTCTCTCTCTCTCTCTCTCTCTCTCTCTCTCTCTCTCTTTCTCTCTCTGTATGTCTCGCTTCCTTCCTTCTCCCCTATCTCTCTATGTTATTTGTCTGTCTCTCGCTCTCCATCTGCCTCCCTCACACACTCACTCCCTCACTCATGCACTCACCCTTTCCCTCTCATCTTACCGTTAAGAATGGAGGCGGAATGAAAAACATTTTGCGGGCCCTTTACTGGATCCCTTTTCGTCTTCTCCTCTCAGCTTCCTCCAGATCCAAGAAAAAGACATTTTCTCCCTCGACAAACTTGGTCCAACTTTTCGAAGACTCCAGAAAGGGCTATGGTTTCCCCTCTTCTTCCCCTCTCAGACGTTCCTGGAGGCGACCATGGCGAGTCGACGGAGGAAAGGAACTAGAAGGCTATGAAGAACCTCTCCTTTCTTTCGTAACGCCGTTCCTTTCCACTCTTTTTTCGACACCTTTTATTTCTTCATAGTTAGAGACAGTGAAAATAGTTATCTACTTTCATGTCTCTTTGCAAAAAAAAAGTCTTTCCAGTCGAAAAAAATGTAATTATTACTGTCGAGCGTAACTGAAATTTACAAGATTTCGTGTGTTCGCGAGAGCACCAGACCTCGCCCAGATATCCGAAGTATGCGAGGGCGAGGCAGAAACAGGACTCGTAAGATGGAGACAAGGTAGACGACGATTGTGGACGAGGTACCGCAGGCAGGTGATAACTGGCCTTCGCTGATTGGTGGATAAAGGCCGCCCGAGATAAGATTTTTAGATTTTACCGTGCTATCTCGCTCATGGCCACCTTTAAGTTACCCTACCCCCTGTTCGTCTTCTATGTTTGCTTGGTGTTTCTCTATGATGCTTGAGGGGGAAGAAAATACCGATGAAAACTAAATAAGGTTCATTGGAGATCAGCTCTGACAGAAATGAAACGGAACTCTTCATGTTCCTCTGCCCCACACGCTAGGCTCTGTCTAAGAATGTTACTGCTAGACGTGTGACTACAGAGACACAATAAAATGTACTCTATAAACCGTACAGAGAATCTCACTCTTTCGCATAGGTGATATGCTACATAGCAGTATAAACTAAACATAACCTTCTCTATTTCACATGGTGTAATATCACACAAAAGCAGTGTGTATAATATAACCACATAATTATCACTATATACGTACGATAGTTCTGGCATCACAACCCGTATGTATGGCATCACAACATGGCACTCACAACTCACATCATTATCATAACTGATAAGTTCATTATCACAACCCACATCCCCTTTCCTACATATGGAGTCACACCCTTGGATTCCTTATCTACCCCCCCCCCCCCCGATAAACTAATTCCCCTTGTGCCATTATCATATTAATATTTTTTTTGCATTCCTCCCTCCTTTGATTGCTTCGTAATTCCTGCGCCCGCCCTCTTTATCTAGCCGTGATCTCGGGCTTCTGCGGCGACAGGTGGCGCAGGCGGAGGCGCTTCGCTGGCAGGTTCCCTTTTCTTCCCTCTGTTCATCCTCTTTTCTTCTCTCCTTTTCCCTTCCCAGTTCATTCCTTTTATGTTTTCCTTCCCGTACTGTTCACATATGAGCAGAGATTCTTCCAGGTTACCAAGCTGTCAGTGAGTCATTGCAAACTGCAGTGACTCACTGATCGAGTCATTGCAGAAATCGAGTTGGGCTTATCACTAGGAGGACATGTATACGAAGACATACACAGTTTTATATATATATATACATATATATATATATATATATATATGTGTGTGTGTGTGTGTGTGTGTGTGTGTGTGTGTGTGTGTGTGTGTGTGTGTGTGTGTGTGTGTGTGTGAGAGAGAGAGAGGGGACTGTTCTTTAATAAAACTTTTCTGTATATGTATATATATAGATGTACCATATAAATTTGAATATATAAATAAACATATATATATATATATATATATATATATATATATATATATGTGTGTGTGTGTGTGTGTATGTGTGTGTGTGTGTGTGAGTATGTATATATGTGTATGTGTGTATATGTATATATATATATATATATATATATATATATATATATATATATATATATATATATGTATGTATATGTATAATATATATATATATATATGTATATTTATAAATATATATATGTTTATATATATATAAATATATATATGTATGTATGTATGTATATAAACCAATGAATAAGTAAACAAATAAGTATATATATATATATATATATATATATATATATGTGTGTGTGTGTGTGTGTGTGTGTGTGTGTGAGTGTGTGTGTGTGTGTGTGTGTGTGTGTGTGTGTGAGTGTGTGTGTGTGTGTGTGTGTGTGTGTGTGTGTGTGTGTGTGTGTGTGTGTGTGTGTGTGTGTGTATGTATGTATATATGTATATATATATATATATATATATATATATATATATATATATATATATATATATATATATATATATGTATGTATATGTGCACACACACACACACACACACATGCACACATACACACACACACATATATATATATGCATACATGTATATCTATCTATTTATCTTTATATATGTATATGTATACCTATATATATCTATCTATACATACATATCTATATATATATATATATATATATATATATATATATATATATATATATATATATATATCGTCGGCATCCTTCCGTCTCGTGAGACGATGGAGTAGTTCCGTAGGGATAGGGTCAGCGGCAACGACGTGAGTGGCTGAATAGTCCCACCCGCGAATGGCAATCCCTCTGGCATTTGTCACAGACGAACGTTGACTGTTGTTGTGGCTGGCGCTCTCTCTGCTTTCGCCTTCTTCTCTTCTCGGCCAGAGCAGCATTTCTCGCGTCCTCGGCCTCCTTAACGGCAGATTTCACAGTTGAGCGCCAGGAAGGCCGGTCCTCAGCGAGGCTCTCCCAGGAGGAGACATCGATGTTGCACTGCTTCATGTCTCTTTTGCAGACGTCCTTGAAGCGGAGGCGGGGGCGCCCATTTGGCCGTGTGCCCTCGGCGAGTTCTCCGTACAGGAGGTCCTTTGGAATTCGACCTGCGTCCATCCTTCGCACGTGGCCGAGCCATCGCAAGCGTCTCTCCCGCAAGATGGCCACCATACTCTTCATGCCTGCTCGCTGTAATATCTCCACGTCTGGGATTTTGTCCTGCCAGCGGATGTGAAGAATGCGTCGTAGACATCGGAGGTGGAAGCTGTGGAGTTTCTTCTCATGCCTTGCGTAGGGGGTCCATGCTTCGCTGCTGTAGAGGAGGCTGCTGAGCGCACAGGCTTGGTAGACATGCAGTTTAGTCTTTTCCGTAAGACTGGAGTTGTTCCAAACGCTCTGGTACAGTTTCGACATAACTGCTGTGGCCTTGGCGATCCTGCTGCTGACTTCTGTTTCCAGTGTGTGTGAGCTTGAGATCGAGGACCCAAGGTAGGTGAAGTTTTCCACAGCTTCCAGCACGTGCCCATCGATGGTGATGGTTGGGGGATGGTCTGTGCCCTGCGCCATGACGCTCGTCTTCTTCAGGCTGATGGTGAGCCCAAACTCCTTGCAGGCGGCGGAGAATCGACTGACAAGCTGCTGCAGACCTTCTTCTGTGTGCGAGGCTAGGGCTGCATCATCGGCGAAGAGCATCTCGCGAATGAGCACCTCTCTCACTTTGGTCTTGGCACGGAGACGGGCAATGTAGAGGAGTTTGCCATCGGCTCTGGTGTGGATGTACACCCCTTCGCTGCAGTCCTTGAAGGCGTACTGAAGGAGCATGGAGAAGAAGATGCCAAAGAGTGTCGGCGCAAGGACACAGCCCTGCTTTACACCACTACTGACAGAAAAAACCCTGGAC
>NC_061847.1:18271763-18276763 GCF_019202785.1 Penaeus chinensis | reverse complement strand
TGCTGGGACTTTGCTAGGTCCCAGAAATTGAGGATTTCTGGCTCCTGGTATCAGCGTTCTGACCCGCATCGTTGGACTTGGTACAGCGATACAGGTAATGTGGCCAAGGAGATTGACCACATCCTCATTAGCACTCAATGGAGGATCCTCCAGAACTGCTGGGTGTATCGGAGTGCTGAGTTCTGTGAAACTGATCGATGATCAGATGTGGCTACTCTCTGGGTCTGTTTTAGAACCCTCCTTCGCTCCAATGAACACCTTAGGGTGCATCATGTGGACAGATTGAGAGAGGATGAGTGTACCCAGGGGTTTGCCAAGGCTATCTCTGGTCGTTTCACAGCACTTGGGGGCCTGACAGACCTTGCTCTTCTGTGAGACACCTTCAAGCTTGAAACGCTCGATGCAGTCCAAGAATCAATTGGTCAATGGCCAAGAGCAACACAGAATTTCATCTCACAGCATACACTGGAAGCCACAGATGCTTGCCATGTGGCTTGATTGTCAGAGGATTGCAACTTGCACTGTTCCCTGGTGCACAGGACTAGGTCACTGCTGAGAAAGGATAAGGAACAGTTTATCAGGAATCTTGCAGAGGAGGTCGAAAGCCATTTCCTAATAAATGAACTTCATCCTGCCTACCAAGCCCTGAGAAAGCTTAACTCCAAGCACTCTTCACAGACAACTGCAGTCCACTCAGCAAATGGCCAGATAATCTCTAATCCTAATGGGGTGCAGGTGCGTTGGGCTGAGTATTTTGGGCAGTTGTACCAGGTTGATCCACTGTTAAAGGCTGGTGGAGAACCTATGGCAAGGGGATTGCATGCTGTCCTATCTGGCATCTGGCAGACTGGTACCATTTCCCCTGACCTGCCGAGGGCTGTGGTCATCCCTCTCTGGAAGAGGAAAGGGGATCAGTGGGACTGCAGCAATCACCAAGGCATTACAATACTCAGTATACCAGGCAAGGTACTCATACTGAGACATATCAGAGACCACCTGTTGAGGCACCAGAGGCTGGAGCAATCTGGATTCACTCCTTGTAAGTCCACAATAGACCGTATCATGGCACTTCGAGTCATTGTAGAGTGCCGTTGGGAGTTTGGATGTGAGCTGCTCACAGCATACATCGACCTCCAGAAGACGTTTGATATCGTGCATATTAAATCACTCTGGGAGATCCTGAGACTAAGAGGAATTCCAACAGGGAATATTGGAATAATAACAAACCAGTATTCTTGCACTGAAAGGGCTGTAAAGTGTGGTGAGGGCCTGTCAAGCTTCTTCCCTGTTAGTTCAGGAGTGAGGCAAGGTTGTGTTCTTGCACCAACTCTTTTTAAAACCTGCATGGACTAGATACTGGGTAGAGCTACTGTCCAAAGTCACTGTAGAGCAACTCTGGGCAATATCAAGGTTAAAGACCTTGACTTTGCTGATGATGTTGCCATTCTTTCTGAATCTCTGGAAAACCTAGCCTCCGGGCTAGTACAGTGGTAAGGTGTCGGCATTAGTCGACACAGGCCAGGCTCCCCTCATGGGAAGCCAGTAGACAGATTGGCCTGGCAGCAGGGGTCGTGAAATCTCTCGACAAGTGTGTTTGGAGATGCTGGTACCTGTGCAGAAGGACCAAGCTACGTGTCTTCAAGGCCCTGATACTGCCAGTTTTACTATATGGTAATGAAACCTGGATGCTATCTTGTGCTTTGGAATGATGCCTTTTGTAACAGATCCTTGCGCCAGATCATGGGGTACAGTTGGCAGGACCATGTGTCCAACAAACGGTTGCACCATGAGACTGGTACAGGACCTGTTACCTGCACAATCCGTGATCGCCAACTCAGGCTCTACAACCACCTGGCTCGTTTCCCGCAGGATGACACTGGGCACCAGATTGTCTCTGTTTCAGACAACCCTGGGTGGAGGAGGATTGTGGGGACGACCGAGGAAGTCGTGGCTTGGGCAAATCGATCAAACCTGTCGTGAGGAACTAGAGATGGGCCGGGCCCCTGCTTGGAGGCTCGCCATGAGGGACCCTCGAAGGTGTAAGCGAAGGGTGGATGCGGCTATGCACCTCCGCCGGTGTTAGCTCTCCAATGATGATATATATATATATATATATATATATATATATATATATATATATCCCTGCATTCACTTGAGCTTTACTGCACTGTATATATATATATATATATATATATATATATATATATATATATATATATATATATATATATATACACACACACACACACACACACACACACACATATATATATATATATATGTATATATATTTATTTATTTATATTTATGTACGTATAAATTGCTACATCTTTTACTACTGCAAAATCAGCGATGCTTATTCCTTCCGCATTCATCTCCCTGACCCCCCCCCCCCCCCAACCACTGTGTATCCTGGACAGCTCCGTCTTTTCCTTCTCCAGTTGCCCATTCCAACGAAAAGGAACTTGCCCATTCCAACGAAAATCCCCACCAACGAAACCTTTCTCCTCTTGCTTTACTGCCTCTTCCTCATCCAGCTGAGGCCAAAACATCGCCTTATCATCCAACTTGTGGCGCATATGACTACGCCACATTCAGGGCCACCCAGCCAGTGCTCAGGTTTACACGCATTATCCGGTCGCTTTTTCTTCTCATACTAAATAAATCCTTCCAAACCTTATCTAAAATCATCCCAACGCCGTTTCTCCTTCGTGGATTCGCTCCGTTGTACATAAATTAACAACACCAATATCACTTAACATTTCCCATTTCTATTTGGTCTCCGCTGAACAGAGCAACCGTACTCTCCTTCTGTCTATCAAATCTGCCACTGATAATAACGAGGATGATAATAATAATGATAATAAAGATGGTGATGATGATGATGATAGTAAAAAAAAGTAATATTAATAATAATAACAACAATAATAATAATATTATTATTATTATTAATGACACTAAAGATAATAATAATAATGATGATGATGATGGCGGTAATGATAATAATGATGATAATAATAATAATAATAACAATAGTAAGAACGATAATAATGATAATGATAATAATGACAATAATGATAATAATAATAATAATAATAATAATAATAATAATAAAAATAATAATAATAATAATGATAATATAATAAAAAATATGATAATGATAATGATAATAATAATGAAATAATAATAACAATAGTAAGAACGATAATAATGGTAATGATAATAATGACAATAATGATAATAATAATAATAATAATAATAATAATAATAATAATAATAATGATAATAGAATAAAAAAATATGATAATGATAAGGATGATAATAATGAAATAATAATAGTTATAATAATAATAATGATAATAATAATAATAACAATAATAAGGATAATCACAGTATTAAGGATAATAAATTAAATAATAATGATAATATCAATAATAATAATAATTATAATACTAATAATGATAAAAGTAATTATAATGACAATAATAATGATAATAATAATAATAATAATAATAATAATAATAATAACAATGATAATACTGATAATGATAATAATAATGATAATAGTAATAATAATAATAACAATAATAATAATAATAATAATGACAATAATAATAATGGTAATTATAACAAGTATCATCATCATGACAATAATGATAATGATAATTAAAAATATTGGTAACAAAATAATAAAGATAAGATAACAATAAAAAATAATAACAATGATAATAACAATAATGATAATAATAATAATAATAATAAGAAGAAGAACAATAAGAACAATAACAATAGCGATAACAATAATAGTACTACTACTACTACAAATAATACTAATAATAATTATGATAACAATAATAATGATGATGATAATGATGAAAATAATGATGATGATGATGATGATAATAATAATAATAATAATAATAATAATAATAATAATAATAATAATAATAATAATAATAATAATAATGATAATAATAATAATGATAATAATAATAATAATAATAATAATAATAATGATAATAATAATAATAATAATAATAATAATAATGATAATAATAATAATGATAATAATAATAATGATAATAATAATAATAATAATAATAATAATAATAATAATAATAATAATAATAATAATAATAATAATAATAATAATAATGATAATAATAATAATGATAATAATAATAATAATAATAATAATAATAATAATAATAATAATAATAATAATAATAATAATAATAATAATAATAATAATAGCAATAATAATAAAAACAACAACAATAATAATAATAATAATAATGATAATAATAATAATAATAATAATAATAATAATGATAATAATGATAATAATAATACTGATAATAATAATAATAACAATGATAACGATAATGATGATGATGATAATGATGATAACGATAATGATGACAGTGATAAAAATAATGACAGTAATAATGATAATGATAATAATAATGATAATAGTAATAATAATAATGATAATAATAATAATAATAATAATAATAGCAATAATAATAAAAACAACAACAATAATAATAATAATAATAATAATAATAATAATAATAATAATAATAATAATAATAATAATAATGATGATAATAGCAATAATGATAATGATAATGTTAACAATAATACAGCAACAACAACAACAATGATGATGAAAATAATGATAATTATAATGATAATAATGATGACTGTGATAATAAATAGCAACAATAATGATGATAATTATTATTTTTAACACTGAATTTTCATTGCCAATTGTTTCAATAATTCTTTGCTGCCTTGAATTCTTTACTGCCTAGGTCGGGAAAAATATTTTGATTAATATGTAAAATTACCGTGTTTTTAGTTGAAAGTGAAAATCAATAGTCACCCCTTGAAATACGTTTTCTCTATACTTTAAGATTCACAAGTAAATAACGTTTCGTTCTAATCTGAATATTTATGTAATACAGAAGTTAGAAAATACTCAAGACCTTTGAATT
>NC_061847.1:18244263-18259263 GCF_019202785.1 Penaeus chinensis | reverse complement strand
TGTTGGTACTCTGATGAATGTAACAATCTGCACTATGTACACATTGGAAGACAGAGCGTGGACTGGCTCTGCAAGTCCTAACTTATCAAAAAATACGCTGTGGAAATTTTTTGTTTTTCCCAATAGAGTACCAAACCATGGGATCTGCATGAGTCATTGCATGCGTATATTTGATAAACTGATCCAGGCTTACCTTCCTGTTCCACAGATTGTTTTTGATAGCTAACTGTGGTGTTGTATGCATTTTTTAAGGGCCTTACCATAGTTTTTTAACTGCAGGTGTCTCGCATTTCATGATTTTGAAAAATTTAAGTATTTATTTGTTTTCAATGTTACCCATCAGATAATTTAATCCAGGACATATGAACCCTATCCACAGAAACTACCACAAAGATTGCCGTATGGACCTAAAACTTTCCAAATTCCCAAACGATTGCTGCATTTCCCCAGGTAGGGGCTCTGCCCCCAAACTCCTTTCTAATGACTGTTTCTCCCTAGCAGGTACTGTCTTTTTGTATACTTTAACCATAACATCAAAGAGATAATTGTGGAAAGAGTTCCATGCTTTCAAAAAGTATGATTGTTAGTGCATCTTGGTAATTGTCAAAAAGTGATCCACGTGAAGAAACATAGAGAAATCATTGCAAAAATCCAACTGTTGAAGGAAGGGTAACAACATAGTTAGATATTAAAAGGATACCTAGTTACTTGAGCAGTTGCTGCAGCTAAGGCCCACAAATCTTCACCATGTATATATTGGCATGATAAAGCTGAAGGATGTCCTTTGCAATTTTATTGCCAAATAAGGAACCAGTCCAAGCTCCATCTTGCTGGAATGTACTTGATAGTAACATTTGCTTCTTTGGGCGCACAGAAGTCCCTGGGATTGCTTGATGCAGTCTTACACTGGACTGTTAACCATTTCTTAAATTATCTCTGTAGTATGTTAGAAAACTATGTGCTGCAATATTATTTAGTATGTCAAAGTTTTATAGTCAAAGTTAGTTCTTTTATTTTACTGTGTTCAAGAGATATGTCAGGTACATTTAAGTATAGACCAGTATCAGAAACATGCTAAAGATTTTTTACTTCGTACAGTTGGAGGAAAACAAATATAAAGCAGAAATTTAAAATTTAGCACACATGTCAAAGAACATGCATACATGCTAGCTCATGTACTCACTCACTTCCTTTAAATATATCAATTTATTGCCAAACATCTTGCCAGAGTACACCAAGCAGGGCTGCTGGAGGCTGTGGCAATGACTTGGCAGTGTACGTATTTTGTGTTATACATGGCTGTTGGTTTTCTATAACAAATCACAGCCAATTATAAAGTGTAGTGGAAGAGAGATTGCCAGTGACCAGAAAAAAGGCACCGCAAAAGAAACTAGACATTCTGAAGCAGTGTCTCAACCAGGGGGAAAGTAACTCTGATGGTAGAATCGTAAATGGCAGATGGTTAAGCCTGTGATAATATGGATTGTCTTTACAGATAATGAATGCAGTTGTATTGTTAGGTTTTATTTTGGATGTGGATATTCAATCCCCAATTATCATCAGCGATACTGAACCAGAATTGGTAATTTAGCAGTTTTGTTGCAAGACTTAATAACTTCTGTTGGGTCTGGATGCTGGATTCCTACATGCAACTAACTTCATACTAAGCATGCTTTCATACTGATCATTACCTCTGTCACCATATCTTTTGTTTGAATCCAGCAAGGTTTTGCATAGAAGCTGTGGCATCATGAGAATAGCATGGTCATAATTTTTTTTTATTAATGTTGTTGTTATTATTATTATTATTATTATTATTATTATTATTATTATTCATTCATTCATTCATTCATTCATTCATTCATTCATTCATTCATTCTTTCCCATCTTCTATCTTCTAGCTACACAGTAGTAAGGCAGTCCGGTCTGACCTTGGACAACTAAGCATCTAGGATTATGCAAGAGTTGGTCAGAAACTTTTTGAGATTTCAGAAATTTTTATTAGTTCTAAACACAACTTTTTCAATGACTGTAAAGAGCTGCATCCTTTGGAACTACTTCTGGTAGGTTTTATCATAGACCCCTAAGGCTAGACCTCCACAAATAGCCTCAGTTTTTTTTAAACCTGCCATGAAGCTCATGTTTGTTTTTTGGGAACATAGAGAAGTCATAGGTGGGGGCTTCAAAATGTTCATAACTAAATATCCTATGGAAGGATTTTGATTTCAATGCACCTGAATATTCTTGAACCAACATATTATGACGTGTTCAAACATGAACCCTTTAAATCTGTCTGAGTAAAACTGAGGATCATGTGATCTGAACCTTGTCAGAGCAGCTCTTTTTACATCTTCAACCAATGGAAAATTGTACCTTTCAATGATTTTTTGAAGTCTGGAAACAAAAAGGAGTCAGATGGGACTAAATCAGGGCTCTAAGGTGGATGTCGGATGATTTCCCATTGAAATACACACAGCATGGTTCTTGTCTGCCGAGTGCCATGAGCAGGTGCATTGTCATGGTGGAAAGCAATGCATTGATGCAGCTTTCCAGGGTGTTTTCTGAGATTTTTTTGGACAGTTTTCTCAAAACTCATTTATAATAAGCAGATATTACTTTCTTGCTCTCAAGGAAGTCAACCAGCAAAATCCCCTCTTTCCTTTCCTCTTGCATGCTCACATTTTGATTTGACTGGTCTAACACCCATCAAGCGAAAAGCTTGCTTATCCCCAAACCCTCCACCTGAAGTGTGTGTGTGTGTGTATCTGCTACTGATTCAGTGGTTATTCATCTGTACTTTTCAGTCATGTCGCAAGCAGCATCAATGTTTTCCTCACAAACTGACGTTGATGGCCAACCACTGTGGGGCTCATCTTTACTTTTGTTTCTTCCAATTCTGATGCGACTTATCCCTTTGTATGATGTTGATTTCTTTGGGGCATTATCACCATAAACTTGCCCCAGTGATTTGCCTGTTCTCCCAACCATGTATTTAATGTTCATCCTGGCCTCAATTTTGATGGGTTCCGTGTTGCTTGAATGATGCCTGAATTCCAATTGGCAGTCACTAGTGGATCAAGTGATTGCTAGCATATGCACCTTTGGTGTGCAGACCTCCATCACATTAATTGTGGCAAGATAAGACATGAATATTATTCAATAATAAACTATTAGAGAGAGCTTCCAGTTCTCTCTTGCTAAAATGTACACTTATGGGAATAGTCAGCCAATTGTCATAGTATATTCCTCGACACATTGCCCATAGATTGGGCAATTTTCATTATGGAAAGAGGAAAAGAAAAGAAGATGGGGAAAGCATGCTTTTGGGCTAGGGGAAAATGAGGGATAGAGAAACAACGAAATGAGATAGGGAGAGAACTTGTCAGTGATGGTTAGATGGCAAATGTTACTCTCCAGTCTCAGTAAAAATACAACTGGCATCCCACCCTTGTATCTGGACTTCTCCAATACATCCTGTTTCTTTTGAAGAAAATAAAGTGTTAAAGGCAGATTTTGATTTTAAAAAAGTAGAAATGTATATATAAGTTTTAGAAATAAGAAAAATATGTAAAAATATGATAAAAAAAAAAATTAATTGGAGTACTCCAGAGTCTGGGTGAGTTTTTTTTTTCTTTCCTGATATTGGATGTAATTTAAGCATTTTATCATTATTATTATCATTGTTATGCCAGTGCATATTATTTCTCTCTCTCTCTCTCTCTCTCTCTCTCTCTCTCTCTCTCTCTCTCTCTCTCTCTCTCTCTCTCTCTCACTCACTCACTCACTCACTCACTCACTCACTCACTCACTCACTCACTCACTCACACACACACACACACACACACACACACACACACACACACACACTCACACTCACACTCACACTCACACTCACACTCACACTCACACTCACACTCACACTCACACTCACACTCACACTCACACTCACACACTCACACATATGGTGCTCGTATATGATTTTGAATATTGTGCCCATCACCATAACAGTGGAAAGAGACCAGCAAAATCTCACCTCTCTCATGTAAGATTTTACTATCATAATTCTGACATGAGAGGAAGAAAAAGAGAAAAAAATCCTGAAAATTTATTTCTGGTTTCATTCAAGGTTATGAAATTCTTATATCAATCACAAGAGAAACTGGACACTAAATTTTATATCATCATCAGATATATCAACATATGTATCACAGAAACACTTTACATTTTATTTTATGTAAAAATGTCTTTACTAATTTCATAATTGTTTTCAGGCAGCAGATAAAGTAGAAGAGAAGGAACAGGTGGAGGACAGTATGCCTGAAGAGGAGACAGAAACAAAAGATGAGCCTCCAAAAGAGGAAGAAATGGAAGATGACACAACTAAAGTTGAAGAGAAGGAGGAGGAGAAAGTAGAGGAGAAAGAGGAAAAGGAAGAAACAAAGCAAGAGACACCAGTAAAGGAAACACCTGAAACTCCCCCAAAAGAAGGTTAGCATTATTGAGCCTCTCCTATCTATATGGTAATTCCATGGTTTAATGTCTTGTGAATCCCCTGCTTACAATGCAAGTTTTACTCCAGAAAACTAAATTATGGTCCACAATGTGATTATTATCTTGTTTGAATTATAGAGCTTCTTAAGAATTTCCCTTTTATTTGTGTAGCAAACCCATTCAGTTTGAATGTATGCCAGTGTGATATACAATCCATTACCCATAAACTGTGATATGCATCACATGATGATGAACATGTAACTGTAACACTTATTATATGTGACAGTTACTTATGGTCAAATGCTTAAATGTTACATATTTTTGTTCTCGGGGTATGTCTCATATAGATAATAAATAGTTTTCAGGTTTTGGTAGAATTCTGTTCCTGAATCTGTATTGTAAAATTAAATGATATGAAATGAGAATTATTCCAATAAGAAAATAGAGGGGGGGGGGTGTATTCCCCAATGCAATTATTTTCACATATTTGGCGCTCAGATATATGAAAATAATAGAATTTTGTAGAGTAAAGCCCCTTTTAGTAAATTATAGAAACTAGATTATATTCAATAATGCACGATACATATACTAAGCTCACTTAAAAGTGTAGAGGAACATTGGTGGCTGTCCAGTATGGCTTGTTATTCTTCTTGTTTAGTTCTTTATTCTTCATACTTACTGGGGAACCCAAGCTAATTGTCTTCTTTATCTTCAAGCTGAGTGCTTGTGCAACATCATATTCAAAAAACCATATAACTGTTTTGTAGTTACCATGATACTCCTATTCTTTCTTCTCTTTGTTTTTATCATTACTTGATATACTATTTGAGCTAATTTTGAGGTTGATATAAGAGGAACAAATATGTTTAAGCTGTGGATGGGCAAACATTGCAGTGGAGGAAGTAGGGGGTGGTAAGGTGCCAGATGTGTTTAAAAGCCTGAGAACCCCTCACCACAGTTCCAGAGCTGAGATACTTTGAAACACTTCTATAAAAAAAAAAAAAAAAAAAAAAACAAGAGCCACGGAAAAGGTCTCATGAAAACCAAATGCAGCAAATGGGCACCATGAAATGAGGATTTCATGTACAAATTTTTTTCCTGTCATTTGTGAGACAAATCTAGAGAAGCTAAAAGTGAAAGAAGAGAATGGTGGGAGTAAATTTTTGTAGTAAAGTATATTTACTTGTGTTTTCATATTTATTTCAGTCTCTGACAATCCTGTCTTTTGGTAGTCTATGCTAACTAACTTAAATAAGCTAACCTTTTGCTAAGAAACTGGCCACTACTAACATAGACATCTTAAAGAGATATGTATGTGTTAAGTGTGCACTCTTATCACCTTAACGCCGGTCCAGTGAAATGTTTACATGGCTGAGGATGACACTTATCTGGCCTGGTAGTGTTGTATCCCTGGCCTCAGACAAAAAAGGACAATGAGGCAATCCTATGTAAATGTGCATACCAAAGTGATGAGATCTTACTTAACCCAACACTGGTGGGTGAAGAAAATAAATAAAAATTCTACACTCTGGAGATTAATGTCAACAAACAGACTTTGGGGGCAGGAGTTTGCTAAATCAAACCGAACATCCCGCTCCAAGTGCTCTGGTGTGTCGCTGCGGCATACAGCTGTATTCTGCAGACCAAGCAGTTTGTTATGACACCGCTAGGCGTGGCCCGGCAGTATCGGGTTAAGCAATGGTCATGTATGGCTGAGGATCCCTGGACAGCCAGACTCTGTCTGTCAAATACAGAGTGGGATTGGTCACACTATAAAGAACCATCATCCCAAAAAAGACCAAAGTGTCTACAATAACCTGCTGAATGAACTATGCATCAAATATAGTTTTGAGTTTTAGGAGTATCATCACATATCAATTCCGTGTTGCTTGAATGATGCCTGACTTCCAATTGGCAGTCACTAGTGGATCAAGTGACCAAACATTAAACTTAGAAAAGCCATTCCACCCATTTTGTTTGTTACCATTAAGAGAAGGTTATGTGGGCATCTACTATGTTAGTCTGGTGTCTTATCTCTTTAGGGAATGACTGTGTGGGTGTGAGTGCCCAAAGGTTTGGCTGGGTGATGAAGGCTGATGTTGGAGTTCTACAGTTGGCTAAGGACTGGGCAGTCCTTGTGTGCTGCTGCTATGCTCTTGTTCTGCTGGAGGATCGGGGAATGGTGATCTCGCTAGCTGCCTGCGGCTTAAGTATACGAGCGCTGTTTAAGCGCGCAGGGAACGAGGGGAGCCCGCTGTCCAATGAGCGCGGACAAGACAGTGGACCTGGGCATGACCCAACCTGGGAAAGTATGCTGAGCTTCAGGTTGCGGGGTCATGCTACTACAGGTACTCCCCCTCCAGAGAGTGAGAAAAGCGAACGAGCGATAAACCGGAACATGTGACTTCATTTGTCAGGTTCACTCCGGAAGTCACCAGTATAGTAGATGTGTATGTTGCATCTACTATGTTAGTCTGGTGTCTTATCTCTTTAGGGAGTGACTGTGTGGGTGTGAGTGCCCACAGGTTTGGCTGGGTGATGAAGGCTGAAGTTGGAGTTCTATGGGGGAGCCGGGAGGCTCCCCAGTCGGCTAAGGACTTGCTCTTCTGGAGGATCGGGGAATGGTGATCTCGCTAGCTGCCTGCGGCTTAAGTATACGAGCGCTGTTTAAGCGCGCAGGGAACGAGGGGAGCCCGCTGTCCAATGAGTGCAGACAAGGCGGCGGACCTGGGCATGACCCAACCTGGGAAAGTATGCTGAGCTTCAGGTTGCGGGGTCATGCTACTACACCATATTTCAACAGAAAAAGAAAATCTGACAATAAACTTTAACCCAATGCCGCTGGGCATGGCATGTACATACATGCCATGCCCACTGTGAATTAACTTTATTGTTTTTACAAATAGATGGCAACACTTGTACTAAGTCACCAATGAGCCAATTACGAAAACTGCCTTTCTCACACATTTACACATTTCTTTGGTTTTCGTAAATATTTTACATTATCATATTTTGCTGTTACTAATGTAACAGCAAAATTAATTGATATTAATAGCATTAGTTAAAAAAAAAAAAAAAAAAAAAAAAAAAAATTCCCACCAAATCAAGGAAAAGGGAAATCAGGTAAGGTTACAAGGTCTACTAATTGACTAATTTGTGGCTAAGCACTAGCAGAGACATTTCACAAATATATAAAAATTGAGCACAGCATTTTCCCCATTTTTTATTCATTTTCCCCTGTGGCATTGGGTTAAAGAAGCATACTGCTATTAGTGTAACCAGTGATATACAAGAGACATAATTATGGATTAATAAAAACTAAAGTTGGGAGAAAGTAAATACTACAACTGAAATTGAGTAATATAATATAATAATTGTCAATTGGTCACTGCTTGACAGCTGTAAAATTATACTCCATGCAAATCAAGTTTCTTCTTGGGCTCATCCATAATTATTTTTTTTTACTTTCTGCTATCATGATATTTATAGTTGGTATTCTGTAATTGTTTTCTGTAAAAAAAAATCAGAAGAGAGATCTGTGTCTTCATTCGGGAAGAGAAACTGTTTGTATTTGTTGATCAAGTGAACGTTTGTTAGGGTAATCTTTAAAATTTTTGTGAGATGCAATTGTTAGTTGTAATATATAATTTCTACAGTGTTGTTACACCTAATATAGTATAATAATCAACATTTAGACAACTAAGTAATAGCCTTGATAGTACAAGACTGGTTCACACTCCCACGCTCTAGGTGGGGATTTTCATCTTAGTTCCTCTCATAGCCAGGGAAGCATACTGCTCTTTAAGGGATACCCAGACTAATATGACCACCCCTTTATATAGACCTTGCTACATAGTATATATTGTAATATATACCATGAAATACAAAATATACATACGGTACATCAATAGGTGAGGGAAAAGGTGGCTGTTTAGTAGAATGCTTATTCACAAGCAATTTTCCTGTTGGGAAGGGTGACTGAGAATCATTGAAATGAAACAGTAACAATAAGTAACATTCTGTTATTTTTGTAATTTCTTATAATTTTATATTTAAGTTTTGTACACTCATGGCAAGTCATTCTTATCGCAGTAGCCACTAAGCCAAATTTTTCATGATGGTATAATCCTACCACATAACTTTCAGCCAGATTTGTTTCATGACATGAAGGTCACATCCGGATCCAAAGGGTTAAATTGAGTAGTCGTATAGTATCCAAATATTACTTATATTTCAGTAAAGGGACATAGGTAAGATTATCAAACTTGTAATTCTAAATCTCAAACTTGTCATCTACCAGTATGGTAAATATCAGGTTTCTTGATGATCAAATTAAAATGCTATAAAGGTCTTTGACTTGGTGTTTTTAAACATTTACAAACCTAAAAGACACCTATGTCTAATTGGTAGACCATATACATATATATATATATATATACATTCATATTATGTATACATACATATGAGGCATTTACATTTACACACACACACACACACACACACACACACACACACACACACACACACACACACACACACACACACACACACACACACACACACATATATATATATACACATATATATACATACACACATATATGTATATATGTATATATGTATATATATATATATATATATATATGTATATATACATCTATACATATATGTGTGTGTGTGTGTGTGTGTGTGTGTGTGTGTGTGTGTGTGTGTGTGTGTAAGGTGAAAACACTCTACTGTGTTGATACTATGGTAGAAAAACCCACAATGTAAAACTAGATTTATTGAAAGTGAGACAACAGTTTCGGAATCCACCTGGATTCCATCCTCAGGTCTGAAGAGGAAAGGGAGAGGAGGGGGTATAAAACAGAGAGAGGAGAGGCAACGCGGTGACATGGGGCAGGTGAGGACAGACGGACGGAAATGAAGGGAGGTCAGATCAGGTTGGAAGGTCGGGCGGACTGTGTGCAGGGTGGCCAGCGTATAGGAGAACCAGTCTGCGGGCGTGGGCGTCAGCGGAAGGAAAGACAATTCACGCCGCTGACCAGTCCATCTGATGGCCTGTATCCCACTGATGGCAGAAGAGAGCGTTGTTGTGTCCACCGGAAACAGAGTACTTATGTTGAGACAGGTGCTTAGTGAGACTGGCACCTGTCTCGCCAAAGTATTGTTTGTCACAGGAGGTACAAGGAACAGCATAGGTGCCCACCTTCGAGGAAGAGGGTGGGCTGGTGTGGACCAGGTTACGACCGAGTGTTCACCTGGCGAAAGATCAGCCTGCAGTTGAGAGTGTGAAGAGGGCAGCGGAGAGAGTAGATCTCCTCAGTGTAGGGCAGGCTGAGGACGGGCAGGCGAGGAGTTTGATTAGGAGAGGAGTCGTGGTAGAAGGTACGCCGTTCCCTGGATAACGCGGTGTCGAGAACATGACGAGGGTAGCCCAGTTTGGAGAATGAACGACACAGGAAGTCAATCTCTCCATCCATGTACTGGGGGTCACAGATATGGAGGGTGCGGAGGAACAGCGAAGTGGCAACACCTCTCTTTATATGGAGGGGATGGTATGAGAAGAAGTGTATGTACATACCACTATGCATGGGTTTCCTGTATATGAAGAAAGAGAAATGGTCAGCAGAGCGATGTACTAAGGTGTCTAAGAAGGGGAGCTTGTTGTCAACCTCCCATTCCACCTTGAAATGGATGGAAGGGGAGAGAGAGTTCAGCTGGGTCAGGAAGTCTGAGAACAGGGCAGGATCATGAGGCCAGAGAGCGAAGACGTCGTCAACATACCTCAGCCATACCGTCGGACGAAGGGAGACGGAAGGGAGAAGCTCAGACTTGAAGAATTCTATAAACAGGTTAGCCAAGACCAGAGAGAGGGGAGAGCCCATGGCAACGCCAAAGGTCTGGGAGTAGAAGAGATCCTCAAAGGAGAAGGAATTCGACTCCACACACAGACGATTCAGCCGGAGGAAGACGTCGGTGGGCAGAGGGAGACGAGGATCCTCTGGGGGGAGCCTCCTCTCAAGGAAAACGAGGACGTCATCAAGCGGGACCTTGGTGAACAAGGAGTTGACATCCAAGCTCATCATGGTCGCCGGCGGGACTCCACGGACACGGGAGATGAAGTCCTGAGAGTGGCGGAGGTGAGCAGGAGAGAAGGCGCTGAGAAGGGGAGTGATGGACTTTGCCAGCCAAGCTGCCAGAGGGTGCGTCACAGATCCCCGGGAAGAGATGATGGGGCACAGAGGCATGTCCTGCTTATGGGTTTTAGGAAGCTCATAGAAGTGAGGGAGACGAGGGTTGATGACCTTGAACCTCTGGCAGAGGTTTGCCTCCGGGAAACGAGCTGCTATTGCCTTCAGGCAACGGTGGAAAGTAGCAGCAATACATAGGTGGAAGCGTCATCCAACAGGTCACGGGCCTTCTGCTGGTAGGAGGCACGGTTGAGGACCACCACTGAGTTGCCCTTGTCAGAAGGCAAAATGGTGACATCCTCCCTGTGCAGGCTTTGAAGGGCCTCGCGGTAACGCCTGGGAATGGAAGAGTTGGGATGGAGGAGAGATTTGAGGGCCGGGATGAAAGCGCCACGAAGGAGAGAGACATCAGGCAAGGAGTTCCTAGAGAGTTTCTGGGAAAGAGAGCGGCCATGGCTGGTGGAGAGGGAATGGGAAGAATCGTGAGCAATATCGACTAAGAGCTGGAAAACTTGACTGGGGAGCCGCTCCTTCAGGAAGTCCGAATGTACTCTTGAACAGTAGAAGGAATGTTTGACATCCCTCCTACCAGCGAGGATACGTTCAAGGAGGAGGGAATGAGCATAGGCCGGAAAAAGAGATCCTCCCTGTGAATGTTTCAGAATATTATAGATAGAGGAAGGAAGCACCTGCTCCTCGAGGCAGTCGCGGAGGAAATGAAGTTGATTCTTCCGTCGGGCCGTGGCAATGACAGAATCCTCGTAAGCACGAAAGGCAGGAACCAGGTCAGGGAAGGAGGTTAACAGGAACAACAGGAGATTTCTTTTAACCGTGGGGTCCATCATGAAAGGTGAAAACAGTCTACCGTGTCGATACTGTGGTAGAAAAACCCACAATGTAAAACTAGATTTATTGAAAATGAGACAACAGTTTCGGAATCCACCTGGATTCCATCCTCAGGTCTGAAGAGGAAAGGGAGAGGAGGGGGTATAAAACAGAGAGAGGAGAGGTAACGCGGTGACATGGGGCAGGTGAGGACAAACGGATGGAAATAAAGGGAGGTCAGATCAGGTCGGAGGGTCGGGCGGACCATGTGCAGGGTGGCCGGCGTATGGGAGAAGGCGGAGGATGTGGGAAGCGAGGAGACTGTCGGCAGGAGAAAAGCCACTGTTCAGGTTGAAATTAGGCAGCAGCTTTATTAAGGAGGATTCCACCAGTCTGCGGGCGTTGACGTCAGCGGAAGGAAAAACAATTCACGCCGCTGACCTGATGGCCTGTATCCCACTGATGGCAGAAGAGAGCGTTGTTGTTGTGTCCCCTGGAAATAGCGTACTTATGTTGAGACTTTCCTCTTCAGACCTGAGGATGGAATCCAGGTGGATTCCGAAACTGTTGTCTATTTCAATAAATCTAGTTTTACATTGTAGGTTTTTCTACCATATATATATATATATATATATATATATATATATATATATTTATATATATATTTATATATATATTTATATTTATACATATATATATATATATATATATATATATATATATATATATATATATATATATATATACATATATTTAACCCATTGGCGACGGGTATAGAAAACTAAAAAAAACTCTACGCTCTGGCGAACCGCGGCAACGTGCCGACTCTGAGCGCATATGATTCATCTTCTGTTAAGTTAAACTGACTATCGAGATGCAATGGAAATATTTATCTTTGATATGAGATAATTTTTATGTATAAATATAATTTATGGGTTAGTTAAAACAAAAACAGAAAGAAAAATCTAATTGAGTAAAAGGTACAAAAGTGGTTATTCTTACTGACCACTTGATGTCAGAGGGTTATGAGAGGGCTGGAGGTGTTCCAGGACGACTTTAAATACTCCTTATGAGATGTCAACAACAATAATGTGATTTTTCAGTTATTGAAGATAACTCAGGATCTGTAATGATATGGAGAACTTTCATGCCACTTTATTCTTGTTGTCAAATTTTAATTAAGCTGTGTCCTTCATGTTTACTGCAGTTTTTTCTCTTACATTTTTACACCTTAGCTGATGCAGTGACTACAGATGTACCACAAACATGTAAAAGATATTAGATATATAATATTACAGTCATTATATATTTGAGATTCACTGCAATAGTAATATTACATCATTATTGTATTAGATTATTATCAGGATCTTTAAAAATGTAAATATTAGTTCTACTTAAATGTTAACTCCTTGCTGCCAGGTGGCATATATGTACATACCATGGCATGCGTGGACTATATTCCAGGTGGCATGTGTATAAGTGCCATGGTGTGCTGGTCCCATTTTCCGGGGGCATGGACGGTCATGCCGCGCACTGTTGATCCCCCAGCAGCAGGACCCAGGCTACTATGAATACAACCTGGGGAGAGAGGGCTTTCACATTGGGAAACCACCCGGTGGTGTTGGGTTAACTTTTAACAGTGCGAGTCAGAGATGAAATCTTTAAGTACAATCTTTGGATAATGTTACAGACAAATTCTATGAGTCTTGGAGTAAAAGACTGTTTATAGGACAGTCCATAACCTATTGGACCTGGATGCTCCACAGCCATCACATGGCCCAAAATACAGGCATTAGGCTTACGTGAGCAGACACTCTGCCTGGTGTGCAGCTTGTAGGCCGGACACAAATAAACTCATGTGCAGTGACAAGACTGTATACCTCACCTGTGCAGTGTTATTTTAGCTTTTTATGTGTTTTTAGCTTTTATGCCATTTTCCAGTGTCTATATTTGTCCTTTGATTTGCTTTGTCCAGATGGTAATAGACTGTTTTCCTTGCACAAACTCTATATCATCTCCCTAGGTAGTCCGTAACTCAGTGCAATTATGATAACAATATGTAACATTTTGTTATTTGTGATATTTTTTTACTTTTGCATATTCAGTTTTCTGTAATAAAACCTGTGCTGCCAGTCATGGCAAGTAGGAATAGAATCCTGAGTATGGAAATATCAACCTCCCTGGAGCTGTTGCTCTTCCAGCCATGGCTCACAGACTTTACATTCCACACTTGTTTATTGATGGAAATATTTAAAAGCCTCTTCCTAAATGCAAAATGAGTTACCACCCTCCAAGAGCTTTGTACATTCGTAGTGAGTCATTCCTGTCACCTTGTCTTCAGCCGAAATGCTCACGATGGCAAGTTCGCTTTACCCAGGCCCACAGCCAGAGTTTCCAGTGTCAGCATGTTCACGTCACTTGCTCCTCAATCCAAATTTTTTCATAACGTGGTCTCAAAGTCTCGATTGCAGGGGTTAATTTTGACCTCTCATGAATACCACCCCAGCACCCTAAGATTTTACACTGAAACAGTCTATTTTGTGTGAAAGTATACTTCTTAATGTTTGCATATGCTTATATTGTATAAACATAAAACGAACAACAGTTCTTTACTCTTCCAATAAGCAAATAGTTTTACAATGAACATATATTACAAAGGAAAGAGAATTGAAGATTTATTGAATATACTATTAGGTATCTGAAGGTAGTAAATGCTAAAAAAAAAAATTTCTTTGCCAGTCACATATTTAATGATTGAGCAGTCTTTTACACCAAAGCATAAATACCTCAACTATAAGGTTTCCATTTCAGATGCGCGACCTCTTTATGACCAACCCTTAGAGATGAGTGGCAAGAGAGACCGTAAAAAGGTGGAGAGATTTGTTCAAGAGGCCAAGAAAGAAGAGCCTGAAGCCTCAGGGAAAGGTGCAGCACTTGGGGACATTCCATACATTAATGCCATGATCATGGTAAGACAAAGGCTATTGTACACCTCTGTTCTTTATTTTCTGTATATGCCCTAGAGACAAGAATGATTGATGGTCCTTGTGATAGAGCATTTATACTTATTTTGATGATTAGCAGGCAAGAATCATTAGTAACTAATGAATTTATAATTTCAGAAAATGCAAATAGATGACCTAAAAGTTTTACACAGAGTTGCGTACAGTCGGCCTGGAAGTGGGAATGAGGTGAAAAAGAACTTAAGGAAATTTAATGGCTTCCCATTTACGAAAGAGGACAAAAAGTACAATTTGAAATTAAGTAATGTAGAGAGGTTAGTATCTGAGTAATATGTGTTCATGGATTCCAGTCTACCTACCTTCCTTCTTTGCTCCCCCCCCCCCCTCTCTCCCTCCCTCTCCTCTCCTCTCCTCTCCTCTCCTCTCCTCTCCTCTCCTCTCCTCTCCTCTCCTCTCCTCTCCTCTCCTCTCCTCTCCCCTCTCCTCTCCTCTCCTCTCCTCTCCTCTCCTCTCCTCTCCTCTCCTCT
>NC_061847.1:18226763-18239263 GCF_019202785.1 Penaeus chinensis | reverse complement strand
TCAACCAATGTGTTTTTCTTTTTAATACAGTTGATATTGATACTATTATCATTTTTATTAATGTTATGATTATTAGATTGTTATTAAAATCTCAATACATTTAAGACAATGAAATAATGCAAAAGAGGTGTATGCTGAATCTAATATATTCATGTGAATTTTGTCATTAAGGAATTAATAGTCCTTTAAATGAAGCTTCTATTTTTTGTCCAGGATGTTGAGTTGAAGGCAATGGTGAAGAAGATCTTAGATGGCGCCAATTTAGAAGAAATCACAATGAAAAGTGTGTGTCGACAAGTGTACGATAATTACCCAGACTTTGACTTAACTCACAAAAAAGACTTCATAAAGGAAACAGTAAAATCAGTAAGTACTAATTGTTTGTTGTTAGTACATATGGGTGAGGAGTTCTGAGTTGGAAAACACTTGAAAATAAATATTTGTAACTATTTTCATTAGGATCTGAAGATCATACCACTTCATTATGCTAATATAAATTTGTTCTTTTTTTTTCAGATTATATCGTGATCAGTTGGCACAACCATCTTTACCATAGTACAAAGTGTTCATATACTTTTTTTTTCTTCTCTTTTATTTCTTTATTTTTCTTTATATTTTTTTATGATATATACTAATGTCAGAGATAGCTATTTTCCAAATCTAGCAAAATTGCTACTTTGCAAATCTTTTAAAAGATATAGTTAATTAATGATAATAGTAATTAATGTGGATGAAGTTTTGAGGCATATTTTATGCAAAAAAAAGAAAATGAATCATAGTTAAGGTTACTAAGTAAATTTTATAAGCACTTTTCTTTATAAACTATACAAAAGTACACTATGTATATGTTTTGATATGTTTGAAGGTTGCCTCTTCTATTATGCAGGTTGCAGCTAAATGTAACAAAAATCTTGAAAATGTCCACAAAGCATCAAGAATGACACAGAATCCCTGCAAAAATGGGTTCTGTGGTAATCCATTTCATGTCTTGAGCCCGTCTTGACAGTCGTTTGTAGTGTATTTGTAGGAGCGACGAATTTCAAGAAGGCTTAATGTTATAGGCTGTGTGTTACTTGTTTGGTTAGAGAGTGTGAGTACTGTACCTCCTCATGCTATGATACGGAAATGGTTACCTGTATTTTTGCATTTTTAACTTATTCAAAAAGACTTGATACAAGTAGAAACTGTATTTGGTTATTTCTGGAGAAATGGAAATAGGCAGAGAAAAGAGATAACAAGACAGACATACCTTGTGTTCCATTTAGGCAACTATTGGTATATGATCATTGTAAATGGAACCAAAATACAATTTAGAAATATTTCTTGTCATAAATTCTGCACTTGAGAGATTTTTAACCACCTCTTTGTTTTACTTTTATTTTTTTCTGACTGCTTTTATTATTGTTGTTTCAAGATTATGTTGTTGTTTTCTTTTCAAAATTGCAGAATAGGAAAGTCAACAAAAGCAAAAGACTTCCATATTTGTTAAATGTGCCATTTTTCTCCCCCACTCATACCTCCTCACTACAAGTTGAAAAAGAATACTTACCCAGATCACCATATCCTTTGTAGACTGTAGGAGAGACACTTACAAAAAAGTATTATTTTATTTATGCAACGTCCGCCACTGTTAAAGAGGAGGAATCGACTTAAAAAGAATATATATGGAACAAAAATTTTTCACCAGGACAATGATTTAGTTCAATGTGATTAATTGAGAGCAGGAAAGGGAAAAAAAAAAATGATTTTGTACATCTTTTTTAAATGTGCCCGGAAGTCCGTATAAATTATATTTTTTTGTATGGTAATGCAGAATTGTTCTGTTTTTTATGCGTGTGTGATAATTATTGACATGCTTTTTGCTCTAACATCCAAGTTATTGAAGAGAGAGAGAGAAAAAAAAGATCAGAAGATTTTGAGGGATCTTTTAGAAGTCCTTTTAGAATTAAATCTCTTGAGGTTGTATACTCCCATTGCTATTCCTTGTTTTTTATCTTCTTATTTATTTCTTGAAGGTTTGTTGTCATTATTGTTTGTTATTGGTTGGTGTAATAGTCTGTCTTTTTAAGACCTTCATCCGTTATTGATTTCATAATGTATATTTTCATTGTTATATTTATTGTTTATTATTATTCTAGTAATTATTATTATTATTATTATTATTATTATTGTTGTTATTATTATTATTATTGTTATTGTCATTATTATTATTATTATTATTATTATTATTATTATTATTATTATTATTATTATTATTACTGTTACCATTACTATTATTATTGTTATTGTTATTCAAAAGGCAAATGTTAAATGCACCTTAAAATTTTGAATCCAAAGCATTATTTGCTAGCTTCAATTTTTAAGTAATTATTCCTTAAAGTTTAAAGACTTTGGGAACAGGGTCAGCTATGACATATTTGCCCATGACCATTTTTATGCAAAGTCAAATTTGCACTAGATTTAATGTTGCCCTAAGGAAACTATATTTTGAACAGCACTCAAGAATTTTATTGGCATTCGTGAAATTATATGTATTTCATGATAAATCTTCAACATTCAAATTAAAACCATTTCTTTGGTTATGGAAATAATTTGCTCAGATAACTTGGTTGGTCATGCGTGACCTGTAGTTGAGCAAAGAATTTTTAACAGGGCATATAATCATTAGTGATTTTAATCGATCAAAAACCTGTAAATGGAGTATAGTTTTTGATTATATTGTATTGATCAAAAAGTATACTGTCAAAACATATACCAAGTTTCATCCAGTCTAAAAAGGATAACAAAGGCTAACTTGGAAGTTTTAAGTTCTAAAAAAGCAGCTCAAAATCTCTGATCTTTTACATTTACAAATTTTACCTACCCCTTTTTTACCAGATAAGGTCATGGCAAAATGTAAGATTATTCTAATAAAGTAGGTTTTAGATACAAGTTGGTTTCAAGTTCCTTCAGTTGTTTTTGATTCTAAGTTTTAGGTTATTTTCCTTATTGTTTCCTCCCCAATCCTGTTATTAAGGGCGGAGGGGGCATAGGAGATTTGGACTGAGGCCCAATGTTGAGGCTGTCCCTACCTCCCTGAAAATGATTGATAAAATGCTCATGTTCATAGGAGTATATTCTAAATTATTATTTTGCTTGGTGTGGGGTGCTTGTAGCTGCTCCTCATTTGTTACAATACTATTCAGAGGCCCCTTGGAGCGAGCAACACCCACTAAACTTTAATAATAGTATATGGGGTGAGGTGGGTCAGTCTTGTGGCATTGACCCTGAGCCAGGCCAACACCACCTATTCCCTTCTGACTTTCCTGAGGGCTGCATCCCACAGTTCTATGATGGGTTTGTGTTTGTTAGTGATGTTAAGGTTGGTCCCCTTACTTTGCCACAGGAGATGTATTTTTGATTTATAAGGAAACCCAAGGCTTTAACAGTTGCAAAGAGAGTGACAAGAAATATTGATGTATGCTTTGGCAGTCTGAAACTCAGTTGACATCAGTCAACCATACAGCCGCACCCACACACTCTTGGAGTCGTCAATATATATACGAAAAAAGGAAAGATGTTTGATAAGGATCTCTCTAAACCTCTGGTGTACCTCCACCTCTGGTACTATGGCCTTGGCTGATGGAAGCTAAGAGTCCATGATGGAAAATGTGTTTCCCATATTTGAATGAACCAGGGTATCGATGAAAGAGAGATTTATACTGACTCGCCACCACAGCCCTCTGGGTGCAAATACCAAAGCAAAGCATTCCCTTAGGGTGACTTGGCTCCCTTGCCAGAGGCCTAACACCATGGCCCTCTGGGCACAAATGCCGAAGCAAAGCATTCCCATTAGGGCAACTTGTCTCTCTGGTTATTTTGACGGCATAGATCAGTGTCTGCTGGCCGCATCTGAGTCAGAGTGGAGGTACTCCTACCTCCACCTCAAGATGCTTGATCTGAGTACATTACAGGGCTCCAAGACACACCTGTAAACAAGCATTCTGAACAATATCCAAACCTTTCAAATTTGAGCTGGCTGCTGAGCAATATACGATTGACCCATAATCTACTTCCTAATCAGGGCTTTATATATTATGAGCAAGACTTTCTATGAGCTCCCCATTTATTTCCAGCAATGCATTTTAATAAATGTAGTGCTCTTTCACATTTATTCTTTAATTGACCTATATGGTCTTTCAAATTTTGTCTATGGCCAAAAAGTAGACCAAAAAGTTTTGCAGTATTTTTAAATGGTATTGGGTGATTGTCTGATGTTCGGCTTCTTCCCGCGTGAAAAAAAATACCCCAGTACTCTTTCATGTGGAAAACTTAAAACCCCACTGGAGGCCCCAGTTATGAATCAGTAAAGCAGTGCCAGTTGGATGCGATTTGCTGAAAATTCTACATTACTGCTGGAATGCCATAATGAACAATCATCAGCGTACAGTGAGTATTTAAGAATCCGACCCCCCCCCCCCCGAATCCCTTGCCCATTGTTGTCGTGGGTGAGGCAAGTACTGGGACCCCTTCTGCTTTTTTGCTTCTGACCCTTTTCCAGTCCTTTCTGACCACTTCATAAGGTGTGAGAGCCGTGCTGAAAGGATGAAAGGCTGACTTTGGGCCAGTCCTGAATAGCCTGAGGGAACCATGGGCATGGTATTCCCATTTTAATTGTCTAGCCCTTACCCCTCAAGGGGACGCTGAGGGGTGGACTGTTTCTTTCCCCAACCTACTCTAGGCTTACCATGGCCAATAGTGAAAGCTTGCCCCTTCATCAAATAGCCCCACTACCTCAAACTTTCCCGGTCCCCAGACCCCAGGCTCTCCTTTGACCACGACTCCAACCAAATCAACATTCAATCTCCAGGAGACATTCCTACTCTTCCAACATTCTCAACTTCATCACCTTTACCTCCACAACCTTCATCAATCACCCCATCCTCCCTTATTACTACTTGACAGCCTTATTGTCCACCTCTCCGTAATACTACCTACCTCTTCCACAAGTCCCTGTCCTTCTACTACCCCCATCTCTACAAATATCTTAAATACCCTATTTAGCCCAGCCTAATGGGGCGGATTTTTCGTGATCCCCCCCCCCCCCCCCCCACAGCTCCTTACTCTGACAACACTTCTTTTCCAGCAAGGTCTCCAAAAACAAGTAGGCAAAGTCTCTTTTCGTAGTTGACCCGATCGTTCTCATCTTGTCACAGTTGCATCTGAAAACCAAGCTATAGCATTATCAACTCTAACTGATCTCTGGCAACCACATTCCTGCAGAACCTCATCCAACCTTCAATAATTGTACCGAAACTGTCTCTATTTTCCCAGCATACTGCCCTATCTTTAACAAAATTTGGTCAGATTGTGGGGAAAACTTACCTGCCTTACTGACTATAATGTGATATTAGTACAGTGCTACTCCATTCCTCCTAGAGGTAATGGTAAGAACCCCACCAACATTGCCAAAATTGCTTTCCGTAGACATGACCTTCCCTTTAATGTTTACATTGGTGAATAAACCCTCCCTGTCTGACCATATCAACTTCCCCTCCGTTAATGTAAAAAATGTTGGCGTTTAGGACATCCTGCCAAACAATGCCGTTCCACAGCCCGATGCCCTCTATGTGTCCAACCTGGCCATACTCGATTAAACTGCTCTGCACAGTCATGCACATGTGCCAACTTTGGCGGCCCCCATAATGTATTTTATAAGGGCTGCCCCACCTACAAGATAGAGTCTGAGGTGGCAACTCTCAGATTCAGAATTGGTCTCACTCTGCATGAAGCCACGTCAACGAGTTTTTTCTCCTACTCCCCCCCCCCCCTCCCTCCCAAGATGTTCCTACACCCTCCCCTATACCAATCCTTTCGACATCTTACTTCCCCACTTCTACCTCCTACCCTCCCCAGCCAAATTATTTTACCATTCTAAATCTAGACACTCCAGTCTCTACTACAGCCTCAACACCTTCCCTCGTCCTCCCCGCACTACCTGCAGCAGACAGACTAAACGTTTATCCCCTTCTCCCACACACTCACCTCTACCTATCTTTGCCTCTACTCCTCGGGCACTAGTCTCCTCTTTCCCCTCCCCTCATAAGAAAACCTTTGTCTCACAAAACTCGCCAATCATCTCCAATACAAAAACTCTTGGAAGATATTCAAAAGTATCTGCTCGAGTCCCAAACTGACACCGAAACCCCTCATCCACCCTCACAACTATGCCCTTCCCCAAATCATCCACCTCCTGATACTACACCACCATTCTTTATCTCACCCCCTAGCTCCTTCCCCTTCAAATTCTCCGACACGCACTGTAACCGTTATCACTCATAGATCAACCAAGGTATAGCTGTCCTACATTGCGGTTTCCGTTCTCATAGACCTGACATTCGTCATATCCTTTCTTGTTTTAATCCAACCATTATCTGCCTCCGAGACTCTTCTTACACATCCTCCCGTACCCATTCCCATTTACCATTTTGTCTCTTTCTCACACTCCCTTTATGTTTCGACTATACTTATCCATCAGAAAACACCGTATGTCATACATCCCTTTCAAACCACTGCCCCGTGCACAGTTATTCATAACTTTCTTCGTCATTGGATCAGTTATTACAGTCTGCTCCCCTTCCCACCTCATTGACTTTGTTGCCTTTGAAACCCAAATTTCCCAACTCCTGCCACCTTTCCTCGTAGTTGATGATTTGAACTGTCACCACATTCTTTAGGGTGGTTTTATCACCAACTCCCGTGGCCGATCCCTAAAACGCTTCCTTTCCACAAGCTGACATTATTCTTAATTCAGATCGCCCTACACACTTAGACATATGCACGCAATCTTTTTAATGCCTTGAGTTCTCTCTGTGCTCCCCTTTTCTCCATTTAGATTTCCAGTTCTAGACCACTTTCCCTTATAGGGACCCCTTTCCAGTCCTTCTTTCTCCTAATTCATATGTACCATTTTCGTAACTACCCAAGCTGGGGAGGAAGTGGTACCTCACTCTACTATTCCTACCTCCATCCCCCTTCTTGTCCATTTCAGAAGTGATACAATGTTTCACAATTACAGTCCAAAGAGCTGCCTATACAGCCATTTCTCGAACCTCAAGACCTTATATCTCCAAATATGTTCCAAGGTGGAATTCTGATTGCACCAAAGCGCTTCGCTTAAAATTCTCCCTCAAGATTACCGCCCCATCCCTCTAACTAGCTGCTTCGGTAAACTACTAGAGCGAATGGTTAACTTCCGCTTTATGAGGTATCTTGAATCTCACAATCTTCTCTCTCCTTCCCAGTTTAATTTCCTCTGTGCCCGAACTACAGCTGACCCCCTTTCTCATTTCGAGACATGTATTACATCTGCATTTGCACGCCATGAATCCATATTAGCCTTAATGTTTGACGTAGGAAAAGCATGTGGCTGTACCACATTCTCCAACAATTGTTCTCCCTAGGTATACGCAGAAACATGGCAAGTCTTTCCTCTCCAAACGCACTTTCCAGGTCAAGATTGCCTCTTCCACATCATCCTTTCTTCAGATCGAAAGCGTCCTAAAAGGGAGCATGCTCAGCACCACTTTATTCCTTCTTGCTGTTAATGACATTGTCTCAGTTTTACCATCAGGAGCCCAATCATCAGTATATGTTGATGATTTAACCATCTGGCACATCCATATCAAATCTTCGCCAATTCCTTCAGTCTGCAATATCATCAGTATCTTCCCTATCTTTCACATTTCTACCTTCAAATCTTTATCTATCTTTTTCCCTCACGCATGTGTAGGTCCCCAACCTCCACTCTTCTTATATGGTGTTCCACTCCAATTTCGTTCCTCTGGAAAATTTCTTAGCGTTATTTTTAACTACAATTTGTCCTGGCGAGACCATAAATTTTACATTAAAGAAAAAGCTCGCCGCCACCTCCGAATCTTACAAACCCTCCCATAGATGCTGGGGCTGAGATCTCAAAACTCTGCTCCATCTTCATGTTACCTTGATCCTCTCCACTCTCGATTATGAATGCCTCTGCCTCAACCTCCCTCCTTGCTCATCTTGATACAATCTACCACTGCGGTCTTCGCTTAGCCCTAGGCTCCATCCGCTCCTTTCCAGTCAGGCATGTCATCTCTCTTTCGACGTCTTACCCTTCACTCTCTCCGATGCTATGCTCGATTCCACCAACTTTCTCTTACCAACTAACTATCCCACGATTACTTCTTCCTACCTTTGCTTTTTATCCACGTTTACCTACCCATTTCTCCATTCGCATGGATACCCTCCTCTCCCATTCCCCCCTTTCCCCATCTCCGACTTCTTCCGTTTTCTGGCCATTCCGTTCCTCCATGGCTTATACCTTATGCTCCTGTTTTCTCTGACCCACCAAAATCAGATAGCCCCCTTCTGTCATTCTCACCCATTTCCTTGACCATGTCTCCTTCATTCCTCCATGTTTACACTGATGGCTCCAACTCCTGTAGCCTCGTGTCAACTTTAGCAAGTAAAGGCACTAAAGGTGCGGCAAAGAAATTTATGTAAAAACAGATAAATGAAAATTTTATGTTAAACAACATAGAAACCAACAGCAAGCTGTGAGACTCCAGGGTATCTCAGGTGACACAAGACAATGTATTTTGTTGCTTCCTTTTTCAGTGCAGTCTGACCAATAAAGTCTTCGACACGAGTGGATCTCAGTTCTAAGGATAAGTCCGATATGCGAAGCTGAGCCTCGCCCGGGCTATGCCCATGACGGGAGCCCGGCCTGTGCCGACTAATGCCGACTCGCTAACGTGTGTCAGCTGATACTGACTCGACTGAGCTTAGTCCTTACCCGCCGTGGTGCCAAGCCACAGCAGTAACCTCCAGGCGACAATTGCAACTTCTCGCGCCTGGACGGGGCGCGAACCGCCGACCCCTCGGATAAGAGGCCGACACGGTACCACTGTACTAGTCCGGAGCCTATCTCAGTTCTGGATCCCGAAGATTAAGTACTCGGGAGCTGTGTCAGTAAACTGGGAACGAGGGGAGCCTGCAGTCCAATCAGAGGACCATGAGGTGTCTGTATCAACCAGTCAGTTCTTGGCACTGAGTTGCGAGAAGCGCCTACTGGTGAGAGAACAAGTATGAGGCTTGCTGGGCCTGGCGTGATCCAACTTGAGAAGTTGCAATGAGTGAGCTAAGCGAGCAAGCAACAAGCCA
Source organism: Penaeus chinensis (assembly GCF_019202785.1). Lineage (NCBI taxonomy): Eukaryota > Metazoa > Arthropoda > Malacostraca > Decapoda > Penaeidae > Penaeus > Penaeus chinensis. The sequence continues at coordinate 18,230,080 of NC_061847.1, read as the reverse complement.
AACATTTCACTCCGGGTTTACCAGTATAGAAGACAGGCGGTATCTAGTACTTGTCTGGTCATTGTGATCTCTTTAGGGATTGACTTGAGCGAGTATGTACACCCACTGTTATGGCTGGGTGCAATAGGTGATGTGCTTGAGACGCTCCCCAGTTGACCAATCGCTAGAGCGCTTCCTCTCCACAACTGACCTTCTAATTCTTAATTCAGATTGACCCACACACTTTGACATGCGCATGCAATCGTTTTCATGCCTTGACCTCTCTCTGTCTATTACTCATCTCCCTCCATCATCCTTCTCGTTCACTTCAGATATGCTTCACTGTTTCACAGTAATTGTCCTAAGAGCTGCCCATACAGCTATTCCCTGAACCTCCCAATCTTACACCTCAGAATGTTTCCATGGTGGAATTCTGATTATCCCAAAGTGCTTCACTTAAACTGTGCCACCTGAAAAAAATACCACCACAAGTGAGCCACCCCTAGTCAGCTATCAACCCTTATCTCTTTTAAGAGAGCATCTGCCTGTCATTGCCACACAAAGTGGAACAAGAAAACAACCAGCTGGCGATTTTTTTTCCCTTAATTACATCTACATCTACTGCAGCCGTCTGGTGTCGGATCCGTAAACCGTCAAGCCCTGGTAGTATTCATTACCGTGTGCTCCAACACCTCCCATCTTCCTCTTTTCCCTTACTTTTACAAATTTTCAACCCCATTTGGACGGAAGGAAACTTTCCTCCTCACTGGCATAAAGCTCTCATTCTCCCCTCTTGAAACCTAATAAATCAGGTTCCCTCCCTCAAGATTACCGCTCCATCGCTCCAACATGCTGCTTGTGCAAACTATTAGATCGTATGGTTAACTTCCGTTTAATGTGGTATTTGTTTAATCGCATAATCCTGACCGACTTACACATTTAGAAACATATTACATCCACATTTGACCTCCGTATTAGTCATATTCTTTGACCCAGAAAAAAAAAACTTATGATACTTTAGTGGTACCATATTCTCCAACAACTGTCTTCTCTGAGCATCCCTGGAAACATGGATGTCTTTATAAAGTCCTTCCTCCCCAAACACTTTCCATATCACCTCTTCCTCAGTTCGAAGGTGTTTTGCAAAGGACACCTTATTCCATCTTATTGTTAATAACATTGTTTCAGTTCTACTGCTAAGGGCCCGGTCATCACTGTATGTGGATGATTTAAGCCCAGTCATCTTCGCCTCAGTCCCATCAATACCTGCTCTCCAGCTCCTGTCAGCAATATCATCAATATCTTCCTGGGCCACTAATCATGGCTTTCACTTTTCTACCTCCAAATCCTTCCCCATCCTTTTCTCTCACACACATGTAAGTCCCCAACCTCTATTCGCCTTACGCACTTCTTTCTCATGTCACGTTCTGATCCATCTCTATATTTCCTCTATACTGTTCCTCTTTCAGTTTCACTTGTTCTGTTGTCTTGTCCATGCTTTACTGAAGCTCTGCTTTCCCATCTATCCTCCTTTCCCCAGCCTCCCAACCTGATACAGATCCTTACGGAATCCCACACGTTCTCATTTGACAAATTGTTCTTAATTCCCTCATTGCTTATTCTTATCTTAACACATTTACTCACCCACTTAACCTTGAACCATCTTTACCCTTACCGATACCATCCTACTGCTAAAATCTTTAGAGTACTCATTTGAGCCCAGCTAAGTGGGGTCGATTTTTTGTGATTCTCCCTGTAGCCCTATACTATGACAATACCCTCCTATTCAAACAATGTCTAAAAAAACAAGTGAGTCCGAGGCTTGTGCATTATATACCCTGACTGACCTCACTGCAAACCTAGCTAAGCGGGGTAGAATAAGAGCTGGAAGTACTAGGGCCAATGAGAAATAGAAGGAAGTGGTTGTTTTCTGTCTGTTGCACGGGTATGGTGGGTAGCAATGTTTGTTTATGTAAGTGAAGGAAGGCCTACCGCAAGATATGATTAGCTGATCGTGGGTGTGGCCTGAATGCCCTGTCGATGGCATGCTTTGCCAGTTCCTCGGGGATTGGGAGTAAGTTGTGTGGGCGGGTTTACTTCGTGTTATCTTTCTCCTCATTATATAGCTACATCAGGATGTAGGGTGTAGGGCGAAAGGTGCCGACTTTATTATTATTTTTTTTTTCTTATTAGTTATCTTTTTCTTTTTCTAAGCCCTCCTGCGGTAATATGCCATTGCGATCAGACCAGAGTGCGCAAAGGCAGATCTCCTTGAGGATGAGAGATATCCTCCCCATGGGTTAGGATATATCACTCTTTTTCTATTATTCGCAGTTGTTGATTTCCCAGAGGATGAGAGATGCTCTCCCCGGCGTTGGAGTGCTCTACTTTTTTAAAGATCGGCGTGTGTATAGAGGGCGGGGCGGTGGTCGTGTGAGTGTGTGTAGGCTGCGTGGCCACAGCGGAGGATAGTGTTTGTGTGTGTGTGTTTAGGATGTTTGTGAAGAGTGGGTCGTCTGTATATTTGAGCCTCTCCCATGTTCAGTGGTTCTATGTTGTGTCTCGCGTGTAGCATTTGCGAGGGCGTGATGTGTATGGTTTCAGACCAGCGCGAAGCTTTGTTCTGGACTGCATGCATGCTTAGTAATTTTTGAAATAGTGTCTTTAAGAGTTTTAGTTTGTTTGTGAGGTGTATTGTGAGAATCGGTGTAGTTTGGCGAGTCTTGCGTTTGCTTGTGTTATTCGTTGTTTCGTGTGTGTGCTGTACCCCATCTGTTGAAGGAGATCCTGCCCAGCCTCACTCCTCCCTTAATACTTATACTGAAACTGTTTCCACATCCCCGGATGATTGCCCTGTCTACGACAAAGATTACTCAGACTGTGAATACGACCTGCTTACCTGCCTTGTTGTCTATGGTGCAGTATCAGTACCGTGCTACTCAGAGGTACTGAAAGTCCTACACCAGTACTATCCTAAAATGCTGTACGACTTTTGACGTGTAGCACATCGCTACTATACATTCCTATAGTGCTGTGTGACCTCTGATGCCTAGCATATTTATTTGTTTTTTAACCATTGACCATTAACCCTACTTTAGACCTCAGCCCTCAGCCCTCAGCTCAACTAATTTTGCATGTTCTTTACTTCTCCCCCTTTCCTTTTCTTCATTTTAATCCCTTCTTCTATCCACTTCTGAAGTTGTAAAGGCCGTGATAAAGGGATGAAAGGCTGGCTTTGTGTCAGTCCTGAACGGCCTCGGGAGCCATGGGCACGGTATTCCCTTGGTTAATCGTCTAGCCCTTAACCCACATGGGGTCCCTGAGGGGTAGACCGTATC